>NW_026932859.1:0-53815 GCF_032062105.1 Saccostrea cuccullata
GGGAAAGGATAACTTAGAATCATGCAGTGCCGATTTATCAACGTGGGTTTAACACCGTAACGATATTAATGCCGTACGTAATAACTCATAGTCATCCAGAGCTTTTAATTTTACTCTGGTTAAACTAATTGTTAAAAAAATGCATACCAATGAAATAACAAACCCCAACACATAATTTTTTCTCGTTGTTATTGTTTTAACAGGTCGTTCAGTCTTGAAAATAGATCTACATTGCACTACACACAATTTTAGGTAGGCTGGCTGCTCCGCCCTTGACGTCAAAGTCCATTTTGTCGTTGTTAACAGATTTCTCTACTGCGCTTAATTTACTGATCAAAATTCTATCAAAGTTGCACAACATGAATTTGAAATAAAGGGGAAAGATTAAGCATTAAACTGAATTATTTTCGGTCTTATTATGGATCCACAAAGAGTTAGAATGTCGGTGTTACGTATTTTCAATATCTGATTTCGTGACTGCTCCGGGTACCCCTACTATTGACACATTTATATATCATTGTAGAGAAAATATTTTAATATTTATAAAATATTTCTTGCTTTTATTAATTATTAATGTATGTCAAACGTATATGCAATTTTTCACCCAAAAACGTTCATTAGAAAGCAAAATATACACAATGTCTCAATAATTTTCAAACAGCCCTCGTATAGTGCTTTTCTTAGATTCATTTCGATACACTGATTTAAATGTTTTTCTTTTAAAGTAAATGTCTTTCATAATATGATGCTACTGTTTTAAGAACAATGTATTTTTTTACTAAATTTTTACGAGTTTTTTGGATTCTATGTGTGAACTTATGATTTTAATGTGCCAATCTTATGTCTCATGTGCCATTTCCTGAAAAAACAAACAAAACAGAACATGAAGACTCATGACAAAGTAATAGCGACTGAGCCTAATTTTCTGTATCTGAGGACAATATTATTTCCTAGAGTTTTTATAACCACATAGTGACCGTTCACTGAAGACCATAATAGTTATATTTTACAATCACTTAAAGTGAATGCTTTGATACAGTCCTGATTTCAAACAGCATTGGCTTTCATTACATCAAAAAGATAAAGCAAGACTTTTATATTACGAAGTCACGTTTTAAGCTATATAACGGATGTATCGTGCAATATCATATTCCGAGGAGGCGCTTAAGTGTTGATTTTACAAAGGGAAGAATTTCACATGCTTACCTGGTCATTGGTCATTTGAAAAATTATTTTGTTAAAAACATTCTGATTGCAAAAGTATTCTGATGTTGAAAGATGCTTGAGTTTCTGATTGACTATATCTATGTGGTATTTGAAGACCAAAACTTCCACCAATCTATTGGAATTCGTATGGTTATCAATTGCACTCCGTTATTAGCAGACCCATTTTTGTATTCATAGGAAGCAGAATTTGTTCAAAATCTTATGTTAGAAAAGAAGAAAACACTTGCTGTGGTCTTTAACTCGACATTTAGACATAACGACGACGAATTGTCAATTAACATTTGTAATTTTCATTCCTACATCGATACGATATATCCTGGTGATCCTGAGATAAAAGATACCACAGAGTCTGACACATCTGTTTCATATTTGGATAATGTACTTGAAAAAAAAAACGTTATGGTAATCTAACAACCACGCTTTTTGATAAACGTGATGACTTTAATTTTTCTATCGTCCAGCATTACATGTATGCCTTCATCATCACCTGCATACGGAGTTCGTATATCTCAGTTGATTCGATACGAATAAGAATGTATTACCTAAAACGAGGTACAAACAATGGCTGTTTGTTATCTGATTTATAACTGGAGGACTTCTCCCGTGACAACCTCACAGACCGCCTTTAGTGATCAAGAATTCCAGATCTGGGCAAAAATTGGTTTTCAGATTGGAATCAGAAGGTCATTTTCATGATAACCAAGATATTTTTCAATTCCACTGTTTTGGAAATAATGGTATATTATATACTAGTAAAGATCTGGCAAATGTTCAATTCAAAACTTAGAATTAAAAAATGATGCATTAGCAGTTTTGTCTAGTGTATTGCCATTGTGACCTCCTATTTTACTTTTTGATTCAAAACATACGCTCGTATGTTGGGTTTTCCATTATAAAACATGGACTTTGCCATTATATTCATGCGGGAGGCGGGTCTATCATTTAGTGAGCTCATTGCTCACATCATCTCTAGTAATAACCTCTGCTTAAAAACGAGAGGGTATATAGTAATCGGGATGTCCGTCCGTCTGTACGCCCGTCTGTCTGTTACAGGTTGGAGTACATATCTCTAACGCAACTCCTCACATACACTGAATGCATTTTGATGAAACTTTCACAGAATATTTATTACATATTGCTATTGTGCACCTCCTATTTTACTTTTTATTCAACACATATTTGGGTTTCCCATAGCAAAACATGAATACTGCCATTATATTTAAATGAAAGGTGGGCATCATTTAGTGAGATTTAGCAGGAAAAGATTACCCCCGGGGGCCATCAATGTCCGTGGGTCCATTTGAATAGTATATGACTTAGCCCAGACGACTTTCAATTAAGAAAACCTTTTACATGTAAGATTTCTTCCATAATAACAGTTTATATTTCATTTGAATGTTCTTTCAGAGATGCATTAAACAACTACTATGGCAGCCTCCCCTTACTCGTCCACAGAGGAGCCAACAAATGCCTGTCGAGCATGTCGACTTCTCCTGGGTCCGTGTACAGATCAGTTTAGGGACGTTCTACGTCATTTTATACCACCACCATCATTTCAACACGTAATTCTACGTAAAACAAATACCCTTCCACGTCTGACCGCACCCCAGATGAATCTTATTTTACCTACAGGAAGTAGTTATACTGGAAACTATAGTGATATGAACATTTCTTTATTGTACATACTACTTAGAAACATTTGTAGCATACCACCACACAGCACAGGCTGGGGAAATGCACCAGACCCTGCTGATAGATCTCTCGCTGCCAGCATTGAACGCATCCATACAGCAAGAAATCAGTGTGTAGTTTCATCAAGTTCAGTCCTCTCCGATGCTGATTTCAACACAATCTGGTCCACTGTCAGATCAGCTGTTGTCGATCTTGATTCTTTCCTCAGCAACGGAAATCATTTCAAAAGTCAGATAGATGTTATGAGACAAGAGACAATGGACCCTGTCAGTGACAAGCATTTCATAGAAGAACTGAAGAAGCAGATAGAGGAAGATGCACCGACAAAAGAAATAGTGCATGACTTACAAAGTAATTTCAGAAACGTATTGTAAAATAAAACAATTAAATTTAGCTCCATACTGATTAAAATGAATTAATGTGCCTTTTTTAAGAAAAAAAAAACCCTTACTTATTTCAGATAAGATAGAGAAAAGTGATGCTGATCGAGTTGAAAAACAAAATGAAATGCAAAGAATTCTTGGTGAGTTTTTGTCGATGTATCTTTAAATATTCCCGCTTAATTCATTCAAGCAATGGAATAACTCTTAAAGCAGGATTAATTAAAAAGTATCAATGACAAAAAAGATTTTAACTAGGGTATGCTTTTGAGCTCAAGGGCAAATCTTATTAAACTAAAAATTTATATTTCGATTTTATTCCCTGCAAATCATGTAGTTTCAGAAAAGAGACCCTTCATGGAATAGCAGGAATAGAATTATCATTTTATTAGATTAAACTTTAGATATTCATAAGCTGTATCAAGTATTTGAATTTGAAGTGCTTCATCAGTATATGGTGACGTAATTTACGTGAGAAAAATTGTCGAACGGGACGTAATTCACGTAAAATAACAATTTTCAAATTATAAACTATACAGGAATGTTGAAAAAGCAAGATTATTCTTAATCGATCCACCAAAAAAAAACCAAAATAATAATTATTGTCAAATTAAAAAAAGGTGAGCAAACTATGATTTGTTTTCATACAAATTACATATGCAAAGATGCATGCAATGTGATATATTATCATCATCGGTAAATTGTGACAGTGAAATCATATTTAAAATTAAGAAACAAAGGAACTAAATGATATAAACACAACATCATATTTACATTACTAACATGTTACAATTTTTACACTATTTCTATAGATGAAATCAAGACACCAAAGAGCGTCATCCCTCCAAATGTAAAGGGTATGTATTCAAATCTCAAAAGATTTCCTCTAAACTTATAGCTTTTTTTTCCAGAGGAATACCATTATACATTTAGAATTAAACATGGTAAAGAAGTCAATGTATAATTTAACAAATTGTTGAACATTGAAATTACCTCGAGTGGAGTCCATGACCTTTATTAGGAATGTTTTGCATGGTTATTATGAACGTTATATATAATATAATCATGAATCCAAGTCTAGACCCCTCCCACAAACACTCAAGGCTGAACTAAGCTTCTCGTCTATCAATATATTACAAATTGGAAAAAATACAGTAAACTAATTTCTAACAAGCGAAATGGTTTCTTTTCTTCATCAAGATTTTGAAAATTTGGCCAACATTTATCTCAGCTAAGTCTCAAATTCCTGGCTCCGGGGGAGGGGGGGGGGGGTCATATTGTCCTTTTTGATGAGTATGATTTGTTTGAAGTTATTTACGTGTATCATCTTCAATCTTTTAAAAAAATAGTTGCTTAGTTGCTCTATCTCTGGTTTTTGATAGGAAGAAGTGTTTAATATATATACTGAATTCGATGTTAGGAACTTCGCTTTTATGGCGCATTATGTTATGTGAAGTGAGGGGCAGATCAAATACTTTTAAAAATTATTAAAAAGTATAAAAGGTTGGAAGTCCTAATGATATATTGAAATCGCCATACGGTGGAAATATAAGCATTGCTGATTCATAGATCCTGGATCTCGAAATAACCAACATCGTGATTTCATTTTTATATTGGAGTTTGAAATATTGAAACGCTATCCATATCTTGACCTAACAAGACATCATTGACTTTTACGTGTACTTTTTCAAAGTTACCTTATGTTTTCAAGTCAGTATGACAATCAGTCTTGACAAAATCAAACAAACGAAAAATAATCATGAATAATACATTGCTTTTTTGTAGATAACCATGAAAAACAAATTAAACAATGGGTAGAAGAAGACAAGGTATTCAGCAAAACGCATAACTTCGAAGAAATGCTTGATAAACTCAGAGAGAGACCCTATTTGACTTTTGTTGGAATCCCAGGGTCCGGAAAATCGGCGACGATTCAACATATATCCTTGATACTCCAGAAGGAAGGATATGAGATTGTACCAATTATTGATATAAGAAAAATTGAAGATTATTGTGATTTGCTGAAACCACAGGTTTTTGTCATTGACGATGTAGTAGGCGTATTAGGTCTTCAAAAACAAAAATTAAATCTATTAATGGAGTATGAAACACAAATCTCAAATCCGTCTCACAAAGACACAAAAGTACTGATGTCATGTAGGGAAACAGTATTTAATGAATGTCACAGTTACAAATCGTTTTTAACGCATGAGAAAAATGCAGTTATGCTGCATAGCTCTGAAAATTCATTAACTGTTGATGACAAGAAAAGAATTCTTCTAAAACATGGTTTAGATGATAAATTACTGCCCGATGCATTGCTGAGAGACTCCTCAGGTATGTTTCCCCTCTTGTGTAAACTATACTCAAAAGAGGAGAAATTTCGAAACAATGCTGAAAGGTTCTTTACGTGTCCAGTTGAATGCATTTTAGAGGAATTAGACAAAATGCAACACCAAAACAAGTTATATTATGCTACCTTGGTCTTATGCATGTTCAATGACAAAAAGTTGTCCAAGGAAATATTGAAAAACACGGAAAACACAGCGTTTCATGATATGAAATCAGATGTTCTTGAAAACTGTGAAGTTGAGAGTTACACAGATGCATTTAAATTTGATAAAGCATTAAAAGCCATGGCGCGGACATATACGCATCTACGTGGTAATGAATATAGCTTTGTCCATGACTTTATTTTTGAGGTCATTGCATATCATTTTGGCTGTCATTTTCCAGATCTCATATTGAAATACATTAGCAGTAGCTATATTGCTAACAAAGTGAAAATTCAGAAATGTACAAAAAATGCTGCTGACGGTGGAAATGATCAAGCATTTGAAAGTACTGCAGTCAGTGGTGAATGTAAAGAAGAGAAAGAAAAGGTTTCAGTTAGTGGTGAAGGCAGTGACAACATGGCTTTGTTTAATCTCTGTTTAAGATTAAAGGAACACCAATATCCCATGTTAGCAGAGCGTTTGTTGAAAGACGTAGAACGTATGGAACTTTATGACGTTTTCAGGAATAAGGTTTTAAAAGAGCCAAAGGTGTGTCGTTTTTTTATTGAGATCTTAAAGAAAAGGTCTTATGTAGGGTGGAAGGCTTTATTTTTATCAGAAATGCATGACGTCTGTAATGTGGTGAGTAAGGGAAAACGTTTGACAAAGGAAAGTCTGGTGAGAGATGAGAGGAACAAGGATTGGTACAAACAGCGTGTTCTTTTAAATGAGAACTGCATTTCAGAGAATGCTTACAGTGTGAGGCTTATTAGCTGGGTGATTTATTACGGCCATACTAGGATTCTACAATACATTGTAAAGCAGACAGAATTACACAAAGAAACACAATCTGAACTTTTTTTGAATCCCTGCAATCCTGGGTTGAACGATGAAATAAAACAAGAAAAAAAGAACATTGAAACAAATAATGCAGAAGACAATTTATGTTTCTTGAAATCCAAAACTGATTTAAAAAATCAGAAACATACCACGGCTCGGTCAATATCTGAACAATACCGCTTACTTGTACTGAGTTGTTACAGTGGTGAATTGGAGACTGTAAGCATAATAATAAAACATGTAAATGACATTACACTTAACAAATCACTGCGATATTTAGACTACGTTTTTAGATGGGATGACACACCACTGACTGCAGCATGTGAGGGAGGATATGTAGCTGTGGTCAAAAAACTGCTATTGATGGGGGCTAATGTCAATCTACAAGGTAAATATACCACACCATTGACGACAGCATGCGAGAGTGGTCATATTAGTGTTGTGAAGGAGCTGCTAGTAGCTGGGGCTGAAGTCAATCTTCGAGCTACATATAATAAACCACTGACAGCAGCAAGTGAGAATGGGCTTATAGATGTAAGCAAGGAACAGCTAATATCTGGGGCTGAAGTTACTCAACTTGGTAAATTTAATACTCCGCTGGCAACAGCATGTAAAGGTGGATATACAGACATAGTGAGAGAACTTTTGAAGGCAGGTGCCGATGTTAATCTACCAGGGGAATTTAATTTAGAAAAAATAGCAGTATCTAAAAGGGGCCATTTTCAAATGTCAAAGGAGGTGGCTGAAGCATGGAAGTATTTTGCAAAACTGCGTAGATGTAATACACCCTTGATAGCAGCATGTAACACTGGCCATATAGATATAGTGAACGTTCTCATCAAGGCTGGCGCTGATGTCAATCCACAATCAGGATATAATACACCGCTGATAGCAGCGTGTGAAGGCGGATATTTAAGTCTAGTAAGTAAACTACTAGATTCAAAGGCTGATGCTAATCTAAAAAGTGGAGGTACTTTACCCCTTGTAGCTGCATGTAAAGGTGGACATGTCAGTATAGTAAAGACGCTGCTAAAGGGCGGTGCTGAGGTGAATCCCCTAGACATTAGTAATTCACCGTTAGAGACCGCATGTGGTGGTGGATATATGGATGTAGTGAAGGAGCTTATGGGTGCAGGAGCTGATGTAAATCTACGATGTGGTAATACTACACCATTGGCATCAGCATGTCGGGGTGGACATATTGAGGTAGTGACGGAACTTATAAAATCAGATGCTTATGTCAATCTAGGAGGTAATTATGATGGTGATACACCTCTGATAGAGGCATGTGGAAGTGGAAGTATGCGTTTAGTTGAAAAGCTGATACATGCTGGGGCTGATATCAATTTACATACTGAATATGATTCGCCATTAAAAGCTGCATCGACTTGTGGACATTTAAATGTAGTCCAAGAACTTATAAAAATGGGGGCTGAAGTCAATCCTCAGGGTATCCGTGGCTCACCATTGTCAGGGGCATGTAGGGGAGGATACATGGACATAATGAATACACTTTTAGAGGAGGGGGCTGATGTCAATTTTCAAGGTATGCATGGTTATGCACCACTGATAGAAGCAAGTTCCCATGGGCATTTGATCTTGGTTAAGAAGCTGCTTGAAGTGGGGGCTGATGTTAACATACACGCAGATGGATCAACACCACTAACAAAAGCATGTGAAGGTGGACATTTGAGTGTTGTAAAAGAGCTTTTAGAGGCGGGTGCTCAAGTTAATCTGCGAGATGAATGTGATTCACCACTGCTACAAGCATGCCGAAATGGAAATACAAGTGTGGTAGAGATGCTGCTTAAGGCAGGGGCTGATGTCAATATTCAACATGATAATGGTACACCATTACTTATTGCCAGTGAAAATGGACACATAAGTTTAGTCAAGGAGCTTCTGAAGGCAGGGGCATATGTCAATTTTCAAGCTAAAAATAATACACCACTGACAGCAGCATGCGAAGGAGGACATTTTAGAGTAATGGAGGAGCTGTTAGGCGCAGGTGCTGATGTTAATTTGCAAGATTTAAAAGGAAGAACTCCTTTATATATAGCAGTTTTAAAATATACTGTGACACTTATGCCAATTGTACAAATGCTCAGTAAGTACGGTGCAGACTCAACTATATGCAATAAAGAGGGCCTATCAGCGTTGTATATTGCATTATTGAAAAACAGATTCCATGTTGTGCAGCACTTATTTGAGACTGACAATGAGTTTCTTTTGAATAAATTGAAGTTCCATTTATTTGACTGTTTGGTAAACATACGACAAAGTGATGTGATGACTGATAGTAAGGATGATGTGGTGGCGACACGGGGTAGAGTATGGCGTATGCGTAAAGATGGCGATTTGCATAATATTATCCAAGACAGTACTAGTAATGTTTTCAGACAACTGTTTTGCTTGGGCATGAATGTGAATCAATGGATAGAGCTGTATCACCATAATTATAAAACCCCTGATGCGATACCACTGCTATTTACTATGATAGATGGGGACTTTCTAAGGATTGGGGACGGGGCAGAAAAATTAAGGATACTTATAAGATCTGGAGTGGACCTCAATGTCAGAGTGAGATTCAGAGTGATCTATTCTGTAATAGACAAACAGGGCATGTCATTTTTAGAGAAGACACGACGAGAAGTGATTAAGGTCCAAAAAAGTGAGGGAGCTGAATTGTTTAAGTACAAAAGAGTTCTTAATGAGACAAGGAAACATATGAGGCGATACTCTCAGTGATTAAATTAGAACCCTTTAGTATATGATGTTAATTAAATTGCTCTTAGAAGGTTTATTTCTTTCATCAACTGCCATCACTTACCGCTTTTTTGTGTGTTTCACAAAATCAGAGGAATATATTTTTCGTTAGTTCTAATAAGAACATTCATTTATTGTTTGAATTTGTCAACTTATTTTATTTGATTTCGTTTGCTTTATTAAAGTATTATTGCTATACAATGTTATATTTTTGTTGTGATCTGCTCGGCATGTCTTGTCCAGAGCAGTTTGAATCCTGAAATAGCTTTTTCAGGTGAATGCAGTGTAAAAAGATAACGAACAATAAATAATCCCGGAATTTAAGTAGCAACAAAAATGAGCATTCAATCTCAAAGTCCATAAAACAATGCAAAATATGAGCATAGCAAACAACGGACATACGAAACATCAGGGATGGGATCAGGTGCGATGGAGGAGTGTGCATCACCTGCTGACCTGTCACACCCGCCGTGTGCTCCTTGTTATGATCAGGAAATAATGGAAAAATCCGTCGTAAAACAATGCAGAGCAAAGGCGGACCTCCGAAACATAAGAGATGGGGAGGGAAATTACAGATTTAGGTCATGAAATGCAGACTGATTTCCAGTGGTGGTTTCAAATGCCGTCAATAAGTATGTTTGCATAGATTCAGAATGAGTTTTACGGAGAAATGTTGTTGATGTCTAAATAAGGACAGATGATGCAAACAATTTTTCTTGGAAGAGACTTAATATCATGTCAAAGGTTTAGAAAAGTAAATATTTTTTATATTTATAGATGAAAATAAATTTCAGAATATGTTAGTTTAGTGCTAAAAGTGTAATCTAAACTTAAGGAAAATATACCAAGCCAGGTGAATTTTATGGGAAAAAGCAAAATGGTGAAAATGGTGATTTCTCTGAATTTTTATCATACTACTTTTCCTCATAAGATTAACCTGGCTTGGTATAGTTTTATAAAGTTTATTTTACATTTTTAGCTCCAAGGTAACATATTCTAAAATTTGTTGTCATCTGTAAACCTTTACTGAGTGTGTTTTGTCCATATTTGTCATGTAAAATACAGTAAGTATTACTAATATTTTCAATGTCCATTTCCTTTTCAAGTCTTAGGATAAAAGATTCTAAGAATTATCCACCTTTCTATACCTTTGACATGATATTGAGTCCCCCCCCCCAAAAAAAAATGTTTGTATTATCTGTCCTATCATCGCTACATGTTATCAAAGCAATTTTGAAAATTCCACGATACCACTGTAACAAAAATGATCGTATGAAAATACCTCTTAAATATCAAACACTTTCCTCATCAATAAAAGTACTTCGCGTTTTATAACAACATCTTATTAACCAAGAAACCTATTGTATTTTAGAGAGCCACATAAGTGACTTATCAAACAAAGAATTTTAATAATGAAGAAATAAGGTATCATTTTTTAGTTTTATTGGGATGTAGAACGGGTTGATCGCTTGATCAAATTCAATATAGCTCAAAGGGCTTTATGGAAGACTTTATCACGTGCCAACCCCTTTTACGTCTCAATGAAACGCAAAAAATGATCAACCATTCTCAATATAAGGGCACAAATGCCTCTCTGATTTTTTAAAACATGAAGTTCAAGATAACAATTTTTCTATCAATTACTTTTGAAAGAAAGTATCTGAAGATTTTGTTTCCAGGTTTTTTTCGTCAAATTTTAATACATGGAATAATGACAAGACGGTAAAGTAGAGGGTGATTTTATTCAGAAATGTAGCTTGAAATGTACGTTACTCTTTCTTCATTGTCCAATAAGATATGTAAAAAAAATGTAGTCATTAAAATCACAATTGGAATATCTCATCTTAACACCAGAACATCCTACCAACTCTGTCAACAACATATTTTCTCGGCATACGAACGTGCGTTTGATTTTTCCTTTCAAAAAACAAAGGTTACTTTTTGATCCAGATGTATCAAAACTTTTTTTAAATATATGCTTTAAATTCTTCTCTCTGTTTTGTTTAGAGCGATCAGTTTGTAATCTTGTCATTTTCTATAGATAGTGGAACTTAACACGTACATGTAATAAAATTCTATTTTGTAGTTACTGTCTTTTTTAACATTTATCCATGCCGATTTAGACAACTACGTAAATGTAACGTACATTTCAAGATATATTTCTGTTTAATAAAAAGCTTAAAATTCATCTAAAAATTCATCGTTTTGTTTCAGTTTATTCCAAAAGAGATTCTCTATGTAATCACATTGTGTTATATGTCACAATCACCACTATAAAGACACGATTGCCTCGGAATATGAGTAGGTAACGTACATTTCAAGCTTGTAATAATATGTAAATTAGTAATAAGAAAGATTATTGAAAAAAAAAGCAATTATTGACATAAAAATCATTTCAATGAAGCGTTTTAACGCAGTAATATAAGAAATCATAATGTAACAAACGTGGTTATTTGTCATCAACTACAGGAATGTCACGTCACTTCGGTAACGTTCATTTCACATAAAATTGGGGAGTCCCCTCCATCTCAGTTCATTACCATTCTTTTGTGCTGTTTCGCTGAAATTGTCAACGGTCGTAGCCTAGTTACTTCTACCTGTGTGCAAGGGTACAGACAAAAAAATAAGAGTCAGACGTAGTTTGCTATGATCTAACAAATGCTTGTGTTTGGCCATTGAAACTTAACATAAATCTATTTCGAATATATCCATCGACAGTCTAGATAACAATTTCATTTAGTATGTTGCAACATCGTTTGACAAAACACAAACATACGTACTTTTCAGCAGATCTGGAACAATATAACCCAAAATGCAATGATTAAAACAAAACTGAGTAGTGTGTGCCTTTCAGTATTAGAAATGTACGTGGCCGTCTTGTGTTCTGGGTTTATTTGTTTTGTTTCTTTTTCTTTTCTTTTTTTTTTTTTTGTTTTGTTTTGTTTTTTTTACCAATTATAACCCTATGCATATCTTGTTTTAAATTATCAACAACAATTAAATTAATATTGACGAAAAGGCGCAAATTAATTAAAAGTAAACAAACTGCAAAAAGGTTGCTAAAGATGAATTTAAGACACTTAGAAATAAATTTTCTAGCATGTGGTAATAATCTACCTCATTTACGAGGATTTCGGGGGTACATTTAGATGGATTTATGTGGTCAGTTGTCAAATGGATTGTAACGATAATTTTGTTTCGCTCGTGTAAACGCAAATCATTGACTAAATTTAAAAAAATGTCAGTTAGAAATGCGCAAAATGTACGTTACCATACGTAACGTACATTTCAAATATAAAAATCAATTCTCTTCCACAAGCGTACGTTAGACACGCAGTATATTGATACTATTTGAACTTGCATATCATAAGAAATGCATCATACAGGTTTCGTATTCAGAAATATATATCAGGTATCAAAATTATATTACATATAATTGACCTTAATATATTTTTTTTCCCTCAGCAGAAACGTTTCTTTCATTAATTTTGGGATTTAACCGACCTCCAACCTTTGAAACTTTCCTTTGTGTACACATTCGAGTGTGTGAAAGTATGAGAATACATGAAAATTCGTGCGAGATTCACTTAATTCGAATTTCATGGTAACGTACATTTCAGTAACGTACATTTCAAATGATCACTTTTCATGTAAAAAATAATTTTTAATTGTGTTAAGCAAAACGTCTTTGCCAGTTTACAGGATACAAGGGGTTGCTTATTCAGAGTCGTCTCATATTTTCTAATTAATATATATTCTTAATGGAAGAATATAGGTAACGTACATTTCTTTCTTATCTCTACGATTGAAAATGTCTTTCATTCCGTAAACATATTTATAAAAGTTGCTCAAATTGTTCAATTTCATGTTACATTATCTAAGTAGGAGTTATTCATCCTCTCAAATTTCAAATTTAGCCCATCAATAAATAAAGGAGAACAAAACTATCAGGTGTATAATCTTTGTGTTTGCTTGTAATGTGGTTGAAATAGAATTAAGCGACAGGGACATTGCACAATAAAAATTATTTATTATCACAAAGAAAATGTATTTAATGTTATGAAAAGAATTATATATGATACAGGGTTTAGCTTATCAGAAATTTTTTACTTGAGAATCAAAACTATATATTACACAGAGGGTATTCAGCATAATATTTGCCTCGGCGACAGTAACGTACATTTCAAATAGGCTACTATATTTGAATTTGGAACTCCTTAAATACCCTTTCGGATCGATAATTATATGAATTCTTATTCATTGTTATATGACTATTTATAATGTTGATTTAAAAATTACATCAGTGATATTTCTTCTAAATGAAAACGAGGCGACATTATTTGAGCCCTTATATTGAGAATGGGTGGAATCTACCATATTACTTAATTTACATTTGTGATCGATTTATTACAAATAATAAGGTACTTAACGTTTTAAATCCATTAAAGATTTATTTTTTTCAAATCTCCAAATTGAATGTGTTGAACACGTCGATCACTTATGACGTCACTATGAATTACGTAGATCGCTTATGGCCAAATAATGAATTTATGGTCACATGACGAACGTGTTTTACAGAGAAATAAAACCGCCTTTTTCAATTGTGTTACATAAAAGCAAACATTTGCAAGTGTAAATATCAAGAGTATTTATTATGGCAACAATTGTATTTTATTATCAGTACAAAATATTTACATTAGTATATACTCACAATAAAAAGAATGCAACGCCCTCATTTTAGGGGGAAAATTATATACGGTTTATAACTTTGTTCCAAAGAAGTTAGGAAATCTTTATTTTTGCCAAATCAGTTATTTAACAGTTGAATGATTTACATTCCATTACCGAAAGTTTATTTTTAGCCCTCTTAACAGAAATCTAAAATCTGCATTTTTAATAAACGTTTTGACAATATTTTGGGTTTTCAAGGTTTCGGCTCAGTTGAGCTATAAAGGGCAACGTAAATGAGAGAGTTTCCGAATGTGAGAATATAAAGATTTAACCAATCAAAGAAAGAAATTATTGCTGTTAACTCTGAACTGAAACGGCAATGTTTTTGACACAAGCGGGAAAAAGAGATCATGGTAAATATTGCTAAAAATCAATACTTTGACTTTGACACCGATTATTACTGCAAAGTTTTATAACAGTTATAAAAGCTATAATATCAAAAAATCCAAATCTATCACACATTTATGGTAGACTGACACACAATATACTATATCTACTACTAACTTTCTGAGATAGCTTGCAATATCAAGGCACAAGTCATCTAAATACTTGACAAAAATAAAAGCTTATTAATTGCATAAATTGTTGTAACATTTTAGAAATAAAATTTTAAAAAATTGCGCGAACTTACAACCAGTGCTCGGTATGTATCTAACAATGCATATACAACAATGTAAAGTATTTTCAGTGACTAAGAAAACACCTTTGGACCTGTTAGATATAGGTCAGGGGACAAAGTAATTGAAATGAACATTTAAACAATTTAAGTAAATCTGTGGTAGCTGAATCTAATGTAAATATGTAAATGAAATGTTGCATGTGCAATGTAATTTTCGATTTAATTTATTACATTTGAAAACTAATTGTAATCTAATTTCTTTCATTTCTAAAGTAATGTCGATGGTAATTTTAATGAAGCTTTTAGGCAAAAATTGTTTGGCAAAAAAATTCATTACTTTCCTATGCAATTTACTCCGACACAGAATTTCACACAAAGTTTGAACTTTGATATTTTATTAATTCAGTAGGCTCGTATAACGACACTGTCAATCAGTCTATTGTGTACTAGTTCTTGTTCTTTCTACACTCACCCTAGATCTCACAGTAAGATTAAAAAAAAAAACTGAGTATGAAATTTTCATTAAAGTGAGCACAGGGGCGGCGGGAAGCACCGCTTGCATATAATGAGTTCCACAGACAATATATATAAGAACGGAGACAGTTCGGGTCAAACGAATTTTTTAATTTTTTTATCAGTGCACCTGAAAAATTCCATACTCCCAGTTATCCTATTTGGTGCATAACAACAATAGTAATATCCTACTTGAATAAAATTACAAAGAATGATTTAATGCTACATGTATTTCCATGTCATTGATGCCAACAAAACTACCATTTGTGATTTTAAAAAACATGTCCTTAAATGTGACTTTATATTTTCGTCACTTCACGACTCGAATATTCCCGATCTTGTCGGAAAAATGGAAAAAAAATCTGGGAAGTAAGGATTCTCAATCTTAATGCATGGAAAGTCTGCAACTATTTTAATATCGGGTTTGAAATGATGAATTTTATGTACAATACCACTGTATACAAAGTGCTAATCGAAAATCTACTTGATTTGGATCACTAGCTATATTTGTTTGGGTCATTCGAAGTTTCTCTCTGCACATTTAGACAAAAAATGTGCTTTTATATTCGTTTTCTTACTGATAATAAAACTACTTCAAACAATATGAGACTTCTTCTTGGTATATTTAAAGATAATCATATTTTTGTTTCATCTACCCCTCCATAAACATCGGTAGGACGCGTTTTTCACGCATCTAATGGTCATTTTTCGACTAATCATACTCTGCAATGAACTGTTGACATTATTTCAATAAAACATTTATTGTAATGTGTAATATGAATCATTATCAAACGTAAGCTATCAAATTCGACCACAAGGTTTTCTTAATAACCTGGCAATTACATCAAATATGCACCTACCCAACTTTTCCAGAGCTATATTATGTTTGCGTAGAAAATATCCAGAAAGCTATCTTTGTTGTCATGACAGCTATACTTTTTTCGAGTATACATAAAGCATTTAGGCCTGGTGCAATTAGTAAAATAATTTATTGACGTTACTTTGTGTTTACAACAGTAATGTACAATATTTTCTTCCCAAGACTCCTCTTACATTTCAACAATGGCCCAGTCCGTAGGAGGTCCATGTGTCATATGCTCACATTGAGCATTTTATGCTCAATCGGTGAGTGTGATACATATGTATTTATATAAATTATAGAAAAAGTAGTGTGGCCTCTTGGTAAGTTATACATAGGAGAGTACAAACACTCGGGCACCTGACTTTACTTATTTTTCTTTTAATAAAATAAATTATACCCCTATCTATAACATGTTGAACCTTTCGTTACAGTATCTTTTTTTAATTTCTAATGGAAGCAACTGTAATGACGTTTTTATTTCGTTAATTTATATGTTTACTTCCATTTTTTCATTCCGGAATAAAGGATTGCTCAAGCATAAATTTCTTCGGTAAACGGGAGGGGTTTACATTGTTGTCCATAACACTAAAAGATCCCAAAACAAAAGTCCTATTTTATGGTTAGGGATGGGGTCGGCTTAATTGGTGGACAAGCTACATTCTTCCATATATATTCTCATTTTTCCTATCAACTTATGAAAGTCATTTATCAACAAAAAAATATCAAATTAAGAATTTTCATGTTTCTCACCAATTTACATGCAATTTTGTAAAATTTTAATTCTTAGACTTTACATATACACATGGTTTTGTAAATATTTAGTGGAATATATATGCATTCAAAGTTTTGATTGATAATTTAATGAATAATTAAAACGCATTCAACTTCAAATCTTTATGCCGCTTCGTTCATTTACTAATTTCAATTCAGCCAAATAAGCGTTAAGAAGAGATTGTATGAAATATTTAAAATAATTTCAAGTAATAAAAAGAAAACAAATGGTTACCACATTTCTCAAAGAAATGCATGGATCTTTTTTCATAGAAATTATAACATATCCCTGAAATTCAGTGAACTTCCGTAACTATATTCTTTTATCGTAGACTGACTGTTAAGAGTTTGCGTTTCTTGGGAAGGAGGGAGGGGGGGGGTATTTTGATATGGTTACTTTAATATTCTTAAATTTTAGTGAATTTGAAAAAAATTATCAGGTCTGGATCACCTAACCTTTATCCGCTTTATCCCACTGGGGATATAATGCCAACTTTTAATTAAACTTTTATCTTCATAGATTCTGTTTCAGATTCTTAGTTTTAAGTTCTGATGTCTGATGAAAGTGTGAAAATAGGTGAAATATTACTTAAGTTGCATTATAATCTCTTTATAAAAGAGAAAAAAAGTGTACAAGGCGAGGACAATCACCCGCTCTATGACGGAAAAGTTTTATTTTTCTAAAATTATGTTGTCGGTAATGTCATCTTCATATTAGATTCATATATTGTTCTGAAAGGCATATTGATTGAAAATTGTTTTTAGACTTATTAAGGAGGAACAGGACCTTTAGCTGAAAAAATTCCTGTCAATGAATTTTTTTCGTATTTTTTAAATTTCTAATTTAATATGTACTTAACATTTTAAAACAGTCCTGTCATGGGATTTCTTGACTTATTTAAAAGATATCGCCCCACAAATACCGCCCTGTTTAGAGTTTGTATGGAGTTTAGATACTTCATGTTTACGGGCCCATAACAGAGTCCATAATGCGAATTTTTACGCACAAACGATAAATATGATAGATAACACTATATACTCAAATATTTCATAATATTCATAGTGTTTAAATTATCTGAAAGCAATTGTTTTAATTTTATATAGTATTTGGGTGGAATAATTTCTGCATTTTTCAAGGCAGCTTCCACGACAAAAACCTCATTTGGAAAAAATTCTGTCAATAAATATTTCTAAATTTACGATTGAATGTCAGTCCTTCATCGTAATTCTTTGCTGCATAAATATAACAGGGTGAAGCTTACCTCAATATCGCACAGGACATCGTTGAATTAGACGTAAGCATGATAAAAAAGCTTCACGTTTGTATTTTCCGAGTGCGGGAAATCAATTGTGACGTCACACGAAAATATAAACATTCAAAATTATCTAAACAGAGAGAATCTCTGCTACTAAACACGAAAAAATATTAATTTTAAAAAATCTGCTTCAGAAGTTTATCACGATACATTGACTGTGACCTGTTTATTATGAAATAAAACTGATCATGATGGGTGTGTGAACTTGATCTCGCTGCACTGAGAATTAAAACACTACGTCTATGACGTCACTGACGTCAGACTACAGGGTAAAGAGAAACAAAGATGTGGATCGGGCAACTTCACAATATCTAAATAATGGCAAGATCTTAAAACAATTTATTAATAATAATTTCTAAAATTAAATGTTTAAAAACAATTTTAGAATTTAGAATAAAATGACACAAGAACTGTTGATTTTAACAACGTTTTACATGTATATCATCACCGATTATGACGTGGTATGTCTTTTTAGTCATGTGACATGTGTCCTGTCTCCCCTTAAGTCGAAAATGGATACGTTTATATTAAATGATTCTAGCTATAAAGATTTATTTTTGAATATGAACGGACCAGGTATTCTAGTAAATGCATTGTGTTTTTTTTAATGGCGTCTGAACCCATTCTATCTAAAAGTTAAATATTTCTGAAATGAAAAAAAAGCGAGGATAATGAGCATTGATTTATGTCGAAAAATACACAATACAAACATGTGGGCAGGGCATAAATAAGGACACCCCCCCCCCCGGAATACCAGAGATCCAGAGATTGGAACAGGTGCGCCTAGAGGAGTAAGCATCCCTTATTGATCGGTCACACACGCTGTGAGCCCTATGTATTGATCAATTGAATGGAACATTTCGTAATCAAATTTAGTATAAAAACAAAGATCTAACAATTGAGTGAGAGATGTAAGCCAAAAAAAAAAAACGAACCAAGATAAATTAAATGATAGGTTGAAAAACCTTATTTGTCTCAACAAATTAGTTTCTTTTTAAGCAAACTGACACACAAACAACAAGAAGACACCGTAGCATATTGTGGTTAACCCATTCAGTCTTACGCCTATCATGAGCTTTGGAAAAAATTCGATTAGTTTGTGAAGCATTTTTTCCGTTTTACATACCTTTAAAACATAAGTTTAAAGATATATTACGTGTATTTATCAATAAGTTATTTAATGACATAAACTTGAGACAGTGTCTTTGGATTATACTCCCCCTATATACGGCTTCATTCTTCAAGAAGTATTCTACTCAAATCAAACATAGCATTTCTGTATCAATCGTGACAAAACGCAAATCAAGTATCGCACAAACATCAGCAATGATAGCACATTTCATCAAATTCTATATTTATTTATTTCTGTTTAACTTCTTTCGACTGATAAATGTTTCTCTAGTGATAATAAATGCCAATACCTTTTTCAAAACTGTTTAAATCGCGATAATTTTAACAAACAACAATAAATCTTAATTTCATGCAAATCACAAAAAGGATCCGAAAAAAGTATAGCCATCGCAAAAATATGTTGCAAACATAGTATAGCATTCACTCAAAACAAGAATAGCCCAATTTCTCTAAAAAGCGTAATTTATAGAAATCAGATGATGTTTCGTGGGTGAATTGAGGCGAAAACTAAGTTACAATAACTTTAACAACAGAATATAGTTTGAAAAAATTAAGAACAATTGAAATAATGCAAAATGAGCGAAAATCCCATTTTAACTTAGTAAATGAGAATGGTATCGAATTTCTAACTTGTTTCAACTTAAAAATTTTCTCAAATAAATTTACATTGATTCTATAAAGGTTTAATAAGTTTTCTAATTTCTTAAAGGTACTTTTACCCATAATTTGCTTGCAGAATTTTCTTTTTTACCCATAATGCATCAGAGTACCCAAAGCAATATAGCAAGTGATCCAAATCAAGTAGATTTTCGATTAGCACTTTGTATACAGTGAATACGCAGTTAACACATCCTCAAGAAGTTTATTGAGAAATGTAATAAGAAGAATGTAAAACAATATTTGAAAAGTGTGTAGAGTTGTACAAAAATAAAATTCACTAGCCCTAACAGTTGCATATTGTGGGACATATTATTTTAAACCTTTCTGTATAATTTTCATACAGAGTATCGTCTTACATAATTTTTTAAGACACTTAAGACCCTCTTGCAAGGTTGCACTGCGCTTCTTTTCCATTTAAATTTACTCTCTTTGAACTTTTTCACAAGGCGCCGTGTCCTCTCCAGAACAGACACACCCTCTCTGTCTAACACAGCGTTCCCTAGAACAGACACACCCTCTCTGTCTTCCACATCGTTATATTCCCTGTACCTCACCCTGACATTGACATCCGTCCCAGCTTCCAGAAGTGTCCTTAACATCTCTACTACATTGTTCTCATCAATCAGAATAAACCTACCAAGTCCTTCATCAATCACCGAGAACAAAAGAGGTTTTTCATCAAAATCAGACTCATAATCTTCGTAGTACAGCTGTATCCACTGATTGAAATCCAGACCCATGTGAAATAAATTTTTCAGTACGTCACATTTGTTTTCCTTGATTATTTTATATAAATCTCCAAATTTATCTATTTGCCTCACCCGTGTGTGTGTCATCACCACGTTATCTTTACTATCAGTTATCACGTCACTATTCCTTATGTTCACTAAAGATTCAAACAAATGTAACTTCCGTTTATTAAGCTGACCTTCACGTTCTGTTTGTACGAGTTCTTTTACAACATCAATTTTCATTTCAACTAACGCAATGCTTAATGCTGATAGACCCTCATTATTACAGATAGTTGCATCCGCACCATGATCATTGACCATTAGTGCTGGTGGTATCAGGGACTCCGTATTATTGAAAATTATAGTATATATAGGAGTTCTTCCTTTCGAATCCTGCATATTAATATCAGCCCCTACCTCTATCAGTTCATTGACTACACTGCAATATCCACCCCTGCATGCAGCTGTCAGTGGTGTATCATCTTGACCTTGAATATTGGCATCAGCTTCGGCCTCTAAGAGTTCCTTCACTACGTTCAGATGTCCACCATTACATGCCGCTGTCAGCGGTGTGTGGTATTTTTCTTGTAGGTTGACATCAGCCTCTGCCTCTATCAACTCCTTCACTACCTCAACATGTCCATCCTTACATGCTGCAGTAAGCGGTGTGTGATATTTACCTTGGGGATTGCGATCAGCTCCTACGTCTAAGAGTTCTTTGACAATATCAGTATGTCCCCTTTTACATGCCATCGTCAGTGGTGTATGGTATGTACATTGTGGATTGATATCAGCCCCTGCTTTTATCAACTCCTTTACAACACATAAGTGTCCATTTTTACATGCCTCTGTCAATGGTAAATTAAAGAACCTTTGTGGATTGACATCAGCCCCGGCCTCTAACAGTTCCTTCAATACACTCAAATGTCCATATCTACATGCTGCAGTCAGTGGTAAATTGTATTTACCGTGTGGATTGACATCAGCCTCTTCCTCTAGCAGCATTTTTACAACGCTTATATGTCCACCCTCACTTGCGGCAGTCAGTGGTGTATTATATTCAGTCTGCGGATTGATATTAGCCCCAGCTTCTATAAGCTTATTCACTACATTTAAATGTCCACCTTGACATGCCGCTTTTAGTGGTGTATTATTCTGAGTTTGTTGATTTACATCAGCCCCTGCCACTATCAGCTCCTTTACTACGCTTATATATCCACCTTGACATGCTGCAATCAGTAACGTATAATTCTGCCTTTGTAGATTGACATCAGCCCCCTTATCTATCAGCTCTTTTACAACACCCACATGTCCTCTCTCACATGCTGCACTCAGTGGTGTATGATATTTTCCCTCTAGATTGACATCAGCTCCTGCCTTAATTAGCTCCTTCACAATACTCTTATGTCCATAATAACATGCTGCAGTCAGTGCCGTATCATTCTGATCTCGAAGATTGACATTAGCCCCGACTTTTATTAGCTCCTTTACTACATGGATAAATCCACCCTTACTTGATGCAGTCAGTGGTGTATTATATTTATCTTCAGGATTAATATCAGCCTCAGCCTTTATTAGCTCCATCACTACACTCGCATTTCCACTCGTACATGCTGCAGTCAGTGGCGTATGAAATTTGCCCTGAGGATTGACTTCAGCTCCTGATTTTATTAGTTCTTTTACTACATTGGTATAACCACCTCTGCATGCTACAGTTAGTGGAGTATCATATTTACCTTGCGGGTTCAGATCAGCCCCCGCATCTAACAGCTCCTTAACCACAGTCATTTGTCCAGATGTACATGCTGCAGTAAGTGGAGTTACAATCAATCTATCATCATAATCCAAATATCGCAGTTCTTTGTTTATAGTACTTTTACTGACATATTTGATCAATATTCTTACGGTCTCTAAATCACCACTGTAACATCCCAACACAAGTAAGCGATGTTGTTCAGATATTGACTGATTTATGACCAATTCCTCATTTCCCGAATGAGTACTGGTGTTTAAGATACATGGGTTGTCTTTTCTGTCATTTGCTGGAATATTTTTTTCGCTTTCTTCCGTAACAAAGCTTCGAACAGGGTAAATTGAACTATCAAACATTTGAGAGTGTGTTTCGTTTTGTCGGTCAGTTTGTTCTAGGATATGTTGTAGAATCTTATTGTGGCCGTAATAAACCACCCAACTAATAACCCTCACACTGTATGTTGATCCTTTAAGTGGTGTCCATCTTTCATTTACAAGCAAATTCTGTTTACGCAATTCATTGCTCCGTTTTTCCGATTCCTCACATTCCTTCACTACCCAATTTATTTTCCTGACAATTCTATGCACATCATTCTGCTTTGATAGAAATAAAGCTTTCCATCCCGAGTAAGACTTCCTGTTTAGCACCTCTATAAAAAGCTTACATACTTCTGACTGTTTTAAAACATCATTCATAAAAACATCATACAGTTCCAAATTCTCTATATCACTGTACAAACGCTCAGCTAAAACTAAAAACTTGTCCTCTCCTAACCTTATACAAAGATCAAATGAATCACTTCCATCGCCGCTTTTACTATTTAATACATCATGCTCTTCACCATCCTTTACATTTCCAGTGACTTGTGTTCTTCCGTTTTCCATTGTCTTTTTACATTCTTTTACTTCCACTTTCTTAGCAATGTAACTGCTGCTAATATATTGCAAAATGATATCCGGACACTGACAACCAAAA
Organism: Saccostrea cuccullata; assembly: GCF_032062105.1. NCBI lineage: Eukaryota > Metazoa > Mollusca > Bivalvia > Ostreida > Ostreidae > Saccostrea > Saccostrea cuccullata. The sequence goes on from NW_026932859.1 coordinate 23,463, forward strand.
TGATACGCCATTATTTCATACATGGATTCCTGAATAAAAGTGTACTCAGATCCACATAATTTTGTGTATGTCCCCTCCATTACTGATAATGCTCTAACAAATTTGAATGCATCTGTGTTACTCTCAACTTCACAGCTCTCTATTACTTTTGATTTCATTTCGTAGAACTGGTTGTTCCCTTTGCTTAGAAAACTTTTCTTTGATAGTTTTCTGTCATTTAACATTAATAAAACCAAAGTAGCATAGCATAACTTGTAATGACATTTCATCTTTTCAAATTCTTCTAAAATGCATTCAACTGGACAGGTAAAGAAGTTTTCTGCATTTTTTCTAAATTTCTCAACTTTCGAGTACAGTTTACACAGTAAAGGAAACCTATATGATGTTTCTTTCAGGAATGAAGTAGGCAATAAATTTCTATCCAAACCGTGAATCTGAAGAATGGATTTTTTGTCATCTTCATTCAACATATTTTCTGGATTGCTTAATTTTATCACGTGTTTCTCATTTATGAAAAATGATTTGTAACACTCATTAAACACTGCTTCCCTACATGACATCAATACCTTTGTATTTTCATTGAAGGGATTTGAAATTTGTTCTTCGTAATCCATTAATGACTTTAATTTTGGCTTTTGTAGTTTTAAGATACCTACTACATCATCAACGACAAATACCTGGGAATAACGAGAGTCAGTATAATGTTCTATCTTTCTGATATCCTCAATTGGTACGACCTCATACTTTTTCTCTTGTAATGTTAAGGCAATATGATGAATCGTTGCTGATTTCCCAGATCCTGGGACACCAACAAATGTCATGTACGGTTGATTTCTGACTTTATCCAACATTGCATGAAAGTTGTGGGTTTCAATGAAAACTTCGTCGTCTTTCTTCCATTGTAGGACTTTCTTTGAATGGATATCTATATAAATGTAAATTTTATCTTTTTTTATTATCCAAGCACTTGAAAAATGTAACTTTTGCTGAAACTTATAAGCTGTATATCTGCTTTATATGTGTTCTATTGTTACACTCGAAGCATTAAAGAATGCGATCAAAATCTCAGTTGTCCTTATTACCTGACTTTTATAATTTGTCTATAAACGTCAAAGACCAAACGTTATCTGAAACTTATCATGATACAATATGTAAAGGACTGCATGGTCCTCATATTTGCAAAATCCCTTCCACCATAATGAAATATGGAGGTAAAGAAAAGGATGAATACTGTTAGTTACTATATAGCAACATTTATTCGCGAGCGAGAAACAGATGCGAGTTTCGCGATCAATTTTTACTCGCGAATATAAATAGCCTCGAACCATTTTTTCTGTGTTTTTTTTTAAAGAAAATTAGTCGTTGCAGATTGATTTCAAACTGACAAACCGCGAATAAAAGATGACGCAAAATATTATTTTTTACAGTCTCTGCATTTATTTCATTCAAGCTCAAAAGTCCATTAAAAAATATAGGCCAGGAACAGAGCAAACACGGACCTTAAGATATCAGAGGTGGGACCAGGTGCTATAGAGGAGTAAGTATCCCTTGCCAATCAGTCACATCCGCCGTGTGCTCCATGTCATGATCGGGAAAAACTAAAGGATACGTAGAAAATCAGTATTTGAATATTCATATTGATTATAAATATTTTTATATTTATAATAATTAGCACGAAAAACGACTGTCAGCATTTCCCTTAAATGAAGAATTATATTTGCAGACAAGGTCATCGTATCAAAAATGATAACTTTGACCAAACTGTGCGTATTCTGTTTTATCAACTTGATTGTCAATGGCTTGCCCCCTTTAGAAATTGTTCGTAAGTAAAGAATGCTCTTGCGTATCGAATCCACTGGGAGATTGATAGATCGTTGATTTATATAAACGTCGATTTAAAGGCCTTCTGATATACATTAGATCACTTAATTTTCGCGACACCTTATTTTAGCGAGATAGTCATTGACTCTTTATTAGCGAGACAAAATTTTCACGAATTGTGGTCATTGCTTTATATAATCTTAAGGAATTCTATTATACGCGAGAATGAAATTTTCGCGAGCATACCGTCTCGCGTAATTACGCGAAAATAAAGTTATCGCGAATAAGAAGTGATTTACAGTATAAGATTGTGGAAAAAATTCTTCTTCATATGAGTATTAATAAAAGTCATTTAACAAAGGAATGCGATTGGTACCCATGGGAATTCAAGAATTGGTTGGAGGATTTGGATGCAAAACCTACACAGATATTGGTAATCAGAAACTCATTGTAGTAATATCAGCCTCAGACTACTTGTGTGTATAATCAGAATGTTTAATGTTTTCTTTAAAAAAGCTGCACTTTGGGATCCGAATATTAGATCAAAGATTATAAATTTAAAAAGAAATCTTTGAGTCTCCATCGTATTTTGCAAACAAATTGAGAGGATACTGAAAATTATTAACTCTTTATTAAGACTGTAAAATTTCACTCACCTTTCACATTTGGAGGAATGACACATTTAGTATTCTTGATTTCATCTGATAAAGAAATAAAATATTGGATTTTATAGTTGGCATAACTCAAAACTTTCTGGGAATTTAAATTGCAGAGCTAAAATCCACTCTGTCCTCCATGGCACATGATCCCACCCCTGATGTTTCGGAGGTCCGTGTTTAATTGCTCTGCCCTTATTTTGTATTGTTTTATGGACTTTGAGATTGAATACTGTTCGTTATCTCCATATCCTTCCTAGGATGCTTGAAACAACAAAAGGTCCAAGGGTCATATTGCTCATTTGAGTAACTTTAGCCATGCTGTTCTTTATTAGAATTCTCACTTGTAATACCTATTGTGACCCCACCTTACCCCCGTGGGTCATGATTTGGACATTTTAGAATCTACACTATCCCATAATTCTTCGTAATATTCAGCTTTTCAGTCTGGCCCAAATGAATCTTGAAAAGAAAAGTTTTAAAGAATTTCCTTAAATTTCAATGTAAAACTTGGAAAAATGTAGAATTATAACAATATTACAATATATATATATATATATATATATATATATATATATATATATATATATATATATATATATATATATATATATATATATATATATAATTAAAATGAAATAAGAAGACAATAATGGAAGTGATTTCTGAGGATTTAGTAAATGTTGATTTATGTTGAAACCATTGTGTGGGTACAGGGAAGGTTCATAATAGAATTGGGTCGCTACCATTGCTAACATTAACAATATTGTACAGTAATCAGGTCCAAAACTCCTCTGAAACCATTAAACAATAAAAAAATAAATTTGGTGCAGAACAAACAAGGAGTCCATGTTGAAATTGGCCGCATTGTTCTTGAGTGAGAAAGGGGTCAGGTGTCATAAAGGAGTCAGCATCCCATGTCATGATCGGTCAAAGGGAACATTTTGTTGACAATCAAGTGTGCAAATCATGGCCAAACAATACATGTATAAAAACGTTGGTCACCATTATACTAAATGATAATCTGTATTTGCTGATAATGTCAATCTATCGACCACAGTATTTGTCAATATAGACTGTTGATAATTTTTTTCATCAACCTAGGCCTGTTTGTCAATGTCTTGCCTCGTTTTAGTAAGTGTAACCACCTAGATCAAGTTCTTGCAAATTGAATCAACTGGGAGATATCAACTCTACATGCAGGTGATAAGGGTACATGTATATTAGCACATAAATAATAAGGTGACGATGGAAAAGAGGAAGTCTTCACAATCATGATAATTTATTTGTCGGTCGCATTTAAGTCTCCTTTTGGTAGAATATCCAAATATACAAATATATCAAACTGTGTGGTGTCTTTTTCAAAGTTCAAAGAGGTATATCAATGTAAGAATGAAGAATGAAAATGAATTGCGTCAATTGATAAAACAGGTCAATTTATCTTTATTGATTGCTACAGCAAGAAATTCTCTTTTCTTGTAAAATGTATTTGATATTAGATTAATTTTAAACAAAGAAATATAAGAGAAAAACTTACTAATCGTTTCTAGTATTTTATTTTGATTTTCAGATCGATTTTCTTCGCTTTCTTCTAATTTACCTACAAAGAATAGCAAAATTCTGGAAAGTGAGCAATAAATTCAAAAATTTATTTAAAGTTGATGCTTATTCAGGTGACCAATATTTCCACCATCAATTTTGCACTGAATACCTGTGTTTTAGTCATCTGAGTAGACACCCTTAAAAGTATACAGCGTAATATAAAATTTAAAAAATAAACAAAATCTCATTATTTAACTTACGTTGTAGGCCATGTAATATTTTCCTTGTTGTTGCATCTTCTTCAGCCTGTTTTCTCAGTTCTTCAATGAAATGGAGGTCACGGATAGGGTCCATTGTCTCATGTTTTAAAAAATCCACCGCCTTCTCGTACTGGTTACAGTTGTTTAGAAAAGAATCAAGGTCCATAACTGCTGATCTTACAGTAGACCAGACTATATTGAAATCAGCGTTGGAAAGGACAGGACTAGAAGAATGAACACACTGATTTCTAGCAATACGAATCCTCTCAATGTTGGCAGAGAGAGATCGGTCTGTAGGGTCTGGATCATTTCCACAACCTTTTCTGTGTGGTGGTATGCTACAAATGTTTCTAAGAAGTGTATACAATAAAGAAATATCCATATCATCATAGTTTCCAGTATAACTTTTACCTCTTGGTAAAATAAGACTCGTCTGGGGTGCTGTCAGACGGGGAAGATTACTCCTTTTCTGTACAACGACACGTGGAAAAATAGCGGGTGGTATATAATGACGTAGAACATCCCTCAGTTGATCTGTACACGGACCCAGGAGAAGGCGACAGGCTCTACAGGCATTTGTCGTCTCCTCTGTAGACGAGTACGAGGAAGCTGCCATGGCAGTTACCTAATCTCTGAAAGAGTTCATACGAAAAAAAAAAACCTTAACATTCACCAAAAACACATACACAAAAAAAAAAACAAACGAAAGAGAAAACAAAAGTAAGAGCCTTGTATTTTTTGATTGAGGTACTTAGACATTCATAAGGCATTGTAACAAATTTATGGTCCTTGAAGCTCACCTGAATCCACTTCAGGATATGACAATTTTGAACTCTGGTCTGAATGGACAAAACAAGTTTTCTTCTAAAGGAATGATCGGCAAGGGATCATAACGTCTGCAATCAGATAATGTCTTGAAATAAGTTTTTAGACTTTTCCTTTTATCTTATTTTCATACATGTATACAGAAATTATAGTTTTATTACAGTTTTATCTATATGAAAGAGGATTTATAGGTCCCTAAACCTATAATTTTCTAAAACTCAGACTTTTAGGAATCGAAAAGAAAAATTGCATGGGTTTTGCAAAAAGTCGTTGTCATTTTTTTTTTTTTGTCGCTTTAAATTCCAAATTTAAACTGAAGAACAAATCATAACAAGACGTGGTTATGTGTAAAATTATCATAACAGTGTTTTGCTTTTAAAAACGTATCTATTTTAAAGATGAACACAAAAAAGACAGATTGGTAAATGACATTAACTTGTCGGAATGTCCCCTACAATATCAGGTGTAAGACCTGTGTATTGTTTAGCAAATTAATTCAGCTTCATCCTCTGATCTATGAAGCCTAAACTTTCACACATTTCACATGCTAGATGTCTAGGAAAAATAAAAATTGTCAAAGATCACATGATCTTCACTCACTATATAAAGATATGATCGACTCAGCCAAATGCAACACTTAAAACGAGGGTGAAACTGAGACAGTCTAAATGTCTATTAGGATCATGGAGACAGGCTGGGTCCTTATTGTCCCTTATAAAAGAAGTGTTTTAAAGTTGAAATGCATTTTTAAAAAATAAACAAAGTGTCTACTCTAGGACTAAAACATCGACGTAGTAAACGACAAGCTATGCTATGCATATACTCCATAAAGCGGGTTCAAATCCTACTGGGGGACGCAGAGACCGGTCTTTCGGATGAGACAGTATAAACTGAGGCCCCCCTTCGCAGTAGGCGCTGTCACCTAAAAGATATATCACTGTTCAATGGCCCTCAGTTGCAAACGTAGGTCAATATTTGCAGCTATTCACCTGAAAGTGGTGGTGTCTCCATATGAGTTAAAATTCCCGAGAGGGACTTTAAACAACAAATAAACATGTTACATTTTTCTATCGGCAAATTTAATCTTGAGAATTACTCGCTAAAAATTATTTTAACTTTTTTTCATTATCCTAAAATTTGTTGATGAAATATCTATTTTATACTTCCGTTTAGTTTGAGTATGAGATACAATCCGAGAAAAGCACTTTACGTTTTCTTGAAAAATACATTAAGAAAAATGTAAGGAAGTAGAAATAAAAGTGCGCACAGAATGTAGATTAATGCATGCACAAATCACTGCAAATAACACTGATAATTATCCAGCATATTATTACGAAAATAAGAGTTTTCCAGCTCCAATACAAGACATAACTGTATCGTTAAGCCCCAACCTCCGGTGGATCCATCGCAAAGCCCTTAATACGTTTTCAGATTTAAATCGTAGATTATGATTGGTCTTCTTTGGTGCTATCACATGTGCCTAAGTCCCTTAACCTCAAAAGATCTTAAGTATCAATTATTAAATTCATCAGAATTTCTAATGAGTGATGAAACAATCCTATAACATAGCTATTAATACACAGGCACAAATGTAGGGAAAAATTACAATAATAGTAAAAACATAAGAACAAATCGGACTCGGCATCGATATTGCAAAACAAAGATCTTAAGAGCAGACACATCACCACATGCTTCAGGAAATATATGAAGGAAAGGAAATAGACAAAGTAGAACGTACCTTAGCACTATAGTGGACCAACAACGAGGAACGGATGCTGAAATAAATGCAGGAATGGGAAATGCTTTTTAACAGCAATGTTAAGGCTGTACTTCTCTGTGGTTCTGAGACATGGGGGATGACTCTTACCACAACAAACAGAATCTAGACGTTCGTCAACTCTTGTCTGAGACACATCCTCCAGATGAGTCGACAAAATCAGCAACAAAAATGTGTGGTAAAGAAAGAAACCAAGCCCAAGTAGCAGAAGAAAAAATGAATGGAAGGTGGAGGTGGATAGGGCATGTTCTACGCAAGCCCCACAATAACATCACAAGGCAAGACCTATCCTAGAACCTCCAAATAAAACGTAGATGAGTTAGGCCAAAGAACATCTGACGTAGAGATTTGGAGGTAGACGTTAAAAGAATGGGGAAGAACTGAAGGATATAATAAAGCATTGCTCAGGATAGAGAGATCTAGAGGAATCTTATCAGCGGTCTATGCCCCAAAGGGGGTAGAAGACATAAGTAAATTAGTAAGTAAAGTAAATATGTTCTGAAGGGTAGGCATTTAGTGCCATATACATGAAGATTCTTGGAGGCTAATTAATTTCATTTCATATGCCCATAAGTCCAAAAATATATGACACAGAAAGTATAATATACATATTAAAGTGCACGTGCTACAATCATGCATTGAGGGCCTCTCCAGATTTTGTCAAGATTACGGCCTCAGTCGCACCCATACACCCCGCCCCTAGTCCCTTGCGAAGGGTAATACACTCTCAGTATTCTGTAGATCAATGCATATATCCTATTAAAAATTGACACGAGTCATTCACATTTCCTCCGAACTACCCATCTTTCTTTAAGCCCAATCTTTTTTTTTACTGAATTTCCTCTGAGTACGAGTTTTTATTTTGTATACTAGTATGCTTAAGCATCAAAGTGGCACCAACAAGTAACAGCGAGTTTTTTTTGTTATAGTCTGTAAATAAATCCAATGATTATTCTATTCATTTTTTTTTACAAAATATCACATCATATACAGAGGATATGTTTGACATAATTTAATTGGTTCTTCAGTACGAAACTATGCATACCCGAGGTCACCCTTGAAGCAACTCATCAGAAAAGGTTGAGTTTTAATACTATAGCATTGCGTGGTTGGATTACGGAACTTCTGTGTAGAATGTACACTATTTTATGTTAAAGAGCATAAAAAAGACCATTTTGTGGATTTATTGAAGTAAACACACATTAAATGTTATTGTAAAGCTAACAGATGAAGTGGAATGTATTCTAATTAGATATGTGCTCATAATATATCATGACAGGATAAAAGTGAAAAACAGAAAAAAATATATCTACACATGTATAGAGTGATTATATTTACAGGGTTTTTTTAGGAATCAGATAAAGATGTAGAAAGTCGTCCTCATCTAAACGCTTCCGGTGTGTAAGAATTCCGCAATAGGGAAGCAGGAAAACCGTCAAGATTCCTAGATTTGAAACTCATAGAAATCATTAATTTTCCCTTCTCCTTGAAATAATTAAGAGATGTATAAACATAATGTATTTAGTTCTCACATTTGTTCACGAAGAAGCGACCAAACTCGATGGTCGCTAGACGTATCGAAGATTACTTATCCACAAATGAAATGGCATGAACGTGGTATATATTTAACGAAAATAATTCCACACGTCAGATGGCTGTTAACTGGTGTACACAATATGAAAATTATGCAAGGCAGGCGCGAATCTAGGAATCAGTTTTTTTCCAGGGGGTTCACAAAAAAAAAAAACAACCCAGACATTTGTGGACAAGTAAATCATGTAAATAAAAGTTCAAAAACTATTTCCAGAATGTGTGTATGTGTGTTGGTGGGGGGATGTCTTTTATTTGCTTTGGTATATACTTTAAATAAATCTAAACTGATCCCGACCCCTTTAGATCAACGCATAATAGGGGCATTCCCGGTGCTTAGATAATAGTGTATAAACCAAGTGTACAGGACTCTTGTTTTATTTTAAATAAAAATAAATATCAATTGAAATCCAATACCTAATTCCGATTTAAGAATTCACTTTACCATTTTGATTTTTTTCTTTAGTGCAAAGACAGTATATAAGTCCCCCACCATGCTAAAAGGAACGTTGTTAGAAGTTGTAAACAAGATCTTTCTAAATGTTTTACAAGTAGATTTATCGTGCAGACTCCCACTTGGTTAAGTGTGTTATGGTCTTATAAAACAGATCCTGTATGTGCCTTGACGCTTTTGCTGCACATGAAACAATTTTTCTAAGACATTTAAAACATTTTTTAAGTAAAAAACGTATCATATTGTAAAAAAGCCAACTTGTAAATCGTTATTGTATAAAGAAATTGAAAGAAGAATGACAACTCACCTCTTTTCTTTCCCAACTATGGTGGCATATTTATGCCATCCACGTAATTTTTTTGTCAATATGGCATATCGTGTTAAGTCACGATAACTATTTCGTCAAGTGATAACATTCTGGTTTGTCGATATTAACCGACTTTATATCTTGCCCAGTCAAGATAAGCTATCAAATTTTGCTGCAATTCTATCTTGACATGACAAGATAACTGTTAGCCACGATACAAGATAAATGATCTTTTTTGTCGAGATAGCTCTCGAAAAAATACGATAGCTTATCTTGACTGTAGAAGATAAAAGTCGGTGTTTGACGACAAATCTGAAAGTTATCATCATTTGACGAGATAGTTATCTTGACTTGACATGATTTGCTATATTGACAAAAAATTATGCGGATGGCATAAATATGCCACCATACCCAACAATGCTCTCAAAATGACTGTGAGTAACAATTTCCTTTTAGAATATCACTCCTGTCACGTGTTAGTAATCATAGATTTTAAAAGGAAATCGGGAAACAACACAGGAAAGAAATTTTAGACAAGTTAACCCTAGCCTTGCTTGTTATTCGTTTTTAACGTTTTTTTTTAATAAAATAAATTTGACAATTGTTCATTTCTAATAGAATAAAATCTCATAAAAAATTATTAATCAGTTTTATCATTTGTCATTAAAGAAGTACTAGTGTAGCTTAAATCATCACCAACCATAACTAGAGGTCAGAAAGTGCGGGTAAAGGGAGCCCTGTGCAGCATTAGAACACTAGTTTCACATCTCCCCTGACCTTACCATGCTTACGGCCACACATTTTTTAAAAAAAATTGGAAGAAGAACCCTTGTTCAACATAATCATGCATAAAGTTTATTTGTCAAATATTCAGAAGAAATGGTGGAAACTAATTCACTTTATTTTCAATAAAGCCCCGGCCTCATACCAGAAATCTTTACCATGGTGCCTCCCCCACAGCCACAATCCATGACCTTCGGCCATGAATTTCATAATTTTGGAAGAGTCGCCCTAGGTCATTATAACTTATCTGCTAAATGAACAGGGGGTAAGCTTTTTTTTTTAAAAGAGAATTCATGCATTTTCGCTATATGATCCGAGAGCCTAGCCCTCACTCCAGATCATCTGACTCTGGGGCCACAAACTTCAAAATATTGGTCAAAGACTTAATGCCTATTACAATCCTAACAAAGTTCAACTGTTTGTTGTCCATGGGTAGAGAAGAAAAGAGAAGATTTGTTTTGTCATAGGGACGGTCAGATTTTGGAACGCAGTTCGCAAGTGAACTGCATTCCAGAACGCAGTTACCACTTCTATGACAAAATGATGATGGCACCATCTTTAGTTTCCGAGATACAGCCTTCAAGTTTTTTATGCCTACTACATTACAAAAAACTCGTCTCCTTCCAATATAACATATAACGGTTTAGATCTTGATAATCTACAGGATATTGCAAATGCCTTTAATGAGCATTTTGTTCAAATTCCAAAAACATTATTGGATAATCTTGCGTGTACTAAATTTGAATTAGACAAATTGAAAAGATACACGGAGACGAAACTTGGAGATCAAGACTTTTTTGAAATTTATTTGATTAATGAACAAAAAGTATTTGAAATGTTAAAAAGACTTGATGTAAACAAATTTGCTGGTATAGACTTTCTTGGACCTAAATTGCTTAAACTTTCAGCTAGTTTAATATCCAAACCTCTAACACACCTTATAAATTCTAGCATTATCAAGGGATCTTTTCCTTCACAGTTAAAGGTCGCAAAAGTATCTCCCCTGTTTAAAAAGGGAGATAAATCAGACCCGGGAAACTATCGCCCAATCTCAATTTTACCAACTATATCGAAAGTTTTAGAGAAGCATGTAGCAGAAAATATACGTATCTTTACTTCTCACTTTGATTTATTAATTAAAGCACAATCTGGATTTCGAGATCTTCACTCGTGTCAGACAGCTCTCACAAAACTAACTGATAATTGGCTGCATGCAATAGATCAAGGGAATTTTATTGGCATTACTTATCTGGATTTTACCAAAGCATTTGATCTTGTTAATCATGATATACTCATTAGAAAAATTAAATGCTATCACTTTGATCCAATATCAATTAAATGGTTTCAATCATACTTAAATGATCGAACTCAAAGTGTTAAAATTGGTGCGTTCACATCTGAATCACTGCCAGTCACAGCAGGTGTGCCACAGGGCTCTATTTTAGGTCCTTTGTTGTTTCTATTGTATATTAATGATTTACCATTGTGTGTTGCACATTGTAATATTGATATGTTTGCTGATGACACTACAATGCATTTTCATGGTAAAAATATTTCACGTATTGAAACAACTTTTAATCATGAACTCTGTCAAATACAAAAATGGTGTCAACAAAATCAGATGATTATAAATACTGATAAAACAAAATGTATGTTAATGGGAACACAACAAAAGAAATCTAAGTTAGAAAACGTTAATTTTCATCTGCAACTTTCCGGCCAGCCCCTAGAAAACGTAGAGATGCAAAAATTATTAGGTGTTCACATTGATCATAATCTTCAATATACTTGTCATGTAGATGCAGTTTGCAAAACTCTTACATACAAATTATTTACTTTACGAAAAATTAAAAGGTTTCTTCCAATGCATACTAGAAAACTATTTTATAATGCTTTTATTCTACCATCAATTTTGTATTGTCTATCCATTTGGGGCAATTGTCCTCAAACGCATATGGATAGAATCTACAGATTACAAAAACGAGCAGCTAGGATTATTTTAAATGAAAAATTTGATACACCTTCAATGCCTTTATTTAACACTTTAGGTTGGCTAACTGTTTATGAACTTTTATATTTACAGTAAAGCATTCTAATGTTCAAAATATTTAATGGTATGTCTCCCGATTATATGCATAATCTTTTTGAATTTCAAAGTTCTGGATCATACACGTTACGCTCAAAAACAAATTCAGAACTTAGATTACCAAAATTTAAAACTAACTTATTTAAAAATTCTTTACAATATTCAGGGGTTATTATCTGGAATGAGTTACCAATTAATATCAGGAAGTCCCAATCCCTGACAATATTTAAAAGAAATGTTGAAAATTTTCTGCTGATGAAACGCAATGATTCTATATGATTTTTTGTTCTTCTCTCTCTATATATTGAAATGTTGATGTTTTATTATTTTGTAACATACTTTTGATTTTTATTGTCTCATAATTGTAATTCTATTTATTGTATATGTGTTTTAGAGAAGGCCACGAGGAAGACTAGTGCTCGCACTAATCGGGTTACCTTCTCTAAATAAAGTATTATTATTATTATTATTACACCATGTACATAATCATCTGGCTTTTGAAAATGACCATTAAGTATGACCCAATTTGAAAAAAATGACCTTAGCGATAAGTTTTGAATGGTTAGAATTAGGGTGTCGTTTTTTACATGTGTATTTCATGTGACAAGATCTTCTCTTAGGAACCAGAAATTGCTTCAGTAGTATAAAAAATTGATTGTAAGAAATCTATTCAGCAGTCTCGTTAAAAGTCATCATTTTGTAAGTCCTATGGTCGAAACAATGACCTTGTCAGCAAATACAATTTATCATTGAGTCTAATGCTGACTGACGTTTTTCCTACTAATTGTTAGTCCATTGTTTATACACTGAATTGACGACGGATTTTCCATTATTCCCCGATCATGACAACAACCACACGGCGTGTGTGACCGGTCGGCAGGGGGATACTCACTCCTCCATGGCACCTGATACCACCTCTGTGTTTGCTCTGCTCATGTTTTGTGTTGTTTTATGGCCTATTGATCTTGAATACTGTTCATTATCTCCATGTGTTTCATTCTTCTCTACAATATTACGCGTCTAATAAATACATGCGTAACTCTTTTAAATATAATCCGTTACATAACATTGCAAACTGTGATATTATCAAATATTTTAATATTGAAAATATATCATTGCCATATCTTGGTTTTGTATTTCACCAATATGTCACCAGCAAAATTACGTCCGATAAATATCATCAAAATGATACTGCTTAATTATAAATACAAAATCACAGTAGACTCAGCATCCATCAATTTCAAACCTGGTGTGATTGAAGATCGAGGGTAAGTGATCATTTTATTAATTATAAAAAGTAAAATATCAGTGTTTATATATGTGTTTTTCAAAATTTTATTATCATTATTAGTATTAGCAATTTAATTAGCTTATCTCTCCCGAGAGTTTGATTATTGTTAATTATAATATTAAAATAGTATAGTACTGACAAATGTTATTTCAAGAAATGTATGGCATATAAGGCGCTGTCGGTGATAAAGAAGCAAAATATATACATGTATGCCTGTAGGTCGTTATTGTAATTTTAAATAGATTTCAAATCATCATGCTCTCGACGAATGGAGTTCTGTACTGTATTTTAAAATGCTCAAATTTCTCTGTAATTGAAACTGGAAAAAAATGACTACTTTTCAAAATTCCTTATCGTTTTGAATACTACGGTATATATAACTTTTAAACTACACGTATTTGTATCCTTTATTTAACTACCTTAAGCATAGTTTGATCTCAATGTACTTTTTTTGTTTTAGAAACTTTAGAATGAGGTTCATTTTACTGGCTATGCTGATTTTTCTAACTCTGAATTCTTGCGAAGGATCTTGCACGGATGACTGCTATAGGGCTTATCAATACTGCCTAGAGCCATGTAGCAATAAAGCTACTTTTTGGAAACTACCATTTGCAAAACTAATTGTTGGAATATATATTGGTCGTGTCTGACAAGTTGTCGTTGAAGATATTGAATGGTTTTCACGCCAGAAAATATCTTTATTTGTTGAGAATATTGTGAATATTGTGAAATATCTATCAAATAAATCTTCATTTTGAAATATAGTTTGTTTTCAATTAAACATTAAGAGTAAAATGCGAACATAGATATAGTCAAATAAAAAAAAATCCATGATTATTTCCTATTACATTTTGTGAATTGGTCCTGAATTAAATATATTTGAGGTATTCTAGGTATAGCATTCATCTTCCAAACCATGATTTAGGTACTGAGTAAAATGTCATAGGAGTTCAGGGAACCTGATATTTGTAGAAAAATTGTCAATTTTTACCTTTGTCCTTTTAAAAGAGGAGTGTGATGAAGAAGACAGTGTGACAAACAGACGAATGAACAGAGAGGGTAGTAATAATATACCGAGCTATCCAGAAGGTACAGGTGTAGAGTTCTGCCCAGCAACAGAACACTTAACCAAGAGGTTCACTTCAACCCTGACCTTGTGACCACAATTTCTAAATTTTGGAGGAAGCTTCCTTGTTCATAATAATTTTGCACTTGATCAAGTTTATTTGCTAAATATCCAGAGGAGGAAATTTATGCACTTTCATTTCATTATTTATAAAGGCTAATCCAAAAACCAGAAACCTTGACCCTGTGGCCATTAAAATTCAAATTTTTGGAAGAGGCATCCATCCTCGTCATGACTGTACATTTACATTTGTTTGCTAAATACCAAGGTGCAGAGAACATAATTTTTTTTTAAAAAAAAAATACATTTTTACTAAATAATCAATAAAGCCTTAACCTAACATTAGAGCCTGAACCAAGGGCTATTAAATTTTTAATTATGGAAAAAGCATCCTTACTCAACATAACCATGCATTTAGTTTATCTGCTTCATATGAAATAGCAGAGCAGATTCTTAAAGAATTGCTTGGTTTTCACTATATAATCAATACAACCCAGACTTCTTACATGTAGGCATGAACAATTTTAACAAACTGAATCACAAATGTTTATTCAGATCTATTTCCATTCAGAAAATATTTGGGTAACAGAAATGGACGGAATTTGAGTAACACATGTAACAATAAGCTTAACAACAGACACATTTAAAACACTCGTATCATAGAGACAACTGATATGTAACCTACAAAGAGAATCAGTCATTTATTTGTCATTCTAACCAAGAGTCATTCCTCCTGTCACACATAAGTTAGGAGAAAATTAATAAACTATCGTTACATGAAGTCTGATTGACAGGTAGGGGAGATTAATCTACAGTGCCTTCCTCTGGATGTAGATACTTAATAACATCTACCACTTTCTGTAGATTTTCCTTAATGATTTTCTCGGATTTTCCTCTGTCTCCAGCAATCTATTTAAACAAAAATACAGTAATAATTAGTATTTCCTTTGGATCATCCCGTGAAAATTATATAAAAAATAAACAAACCAAAAACCAGTTCAGTAACAGACATCACATTCTATCACATCAACTTGTGTGTTGGTGCTATATGTGAGCAACCTACGTCATTTTTAAAACTGAATATACTAACTAATTAATCTTAAGAATGCAGAGGCCTGTTCAACAGAGCGAGCGCTCGCAAACATCATCTGTTCAAGTGGGTATATGTTTACGGTACTCCGATCCTCGGGTTTATAAATTTAGCAGTTAAGTAATCAAAAATGCTCATAAAAGTATCTCTGAATCCACAAAGTTATGTAAATTTACCCACAGTTTTTAATTAAAATTAATCATATTAGCAGAAAAAGGGAATTGGAATATCAGCAATGCATTTTCTAATAACAAATTGGTCAACAAATATATTTTATGTTAAAGAACGATAGGTATCCTGGTATTCAGAGAAAATGCCATGATTTTATACGTATTAGTATTCGGTATTTTTGTCTTCTATTTTCGTCATGTATTCTATAATATATAGTGTAAAACTTTTGCTATCGTAATTCGTTGCAAGACACCACAAATTACTTCCCATTTCATATCATGCTATTAAGCATTGGTATCTAAGGCTGGATTACATATTTCTCTAAAACTGTATTAATTTTTTTTTTCATTTTATAGGGTACAAATGTCAACTTTTATAAGACCTTTTCTAAGACTTCCAAAAACCTTGATTCTTATAAAGATGAATAAAATGAAAATTGTTGCATGAAAAAAAATTAATTTCAAGCTTCATATTTTGATCGGATATCCTTCAGGATATGGCGAGTGGTCATAAACGTTGCTATCTTGATCAGCTTCTGGTATATCCTTGAATCACCGATACTCTGAAACGTGCTTCGTTTTTTTCAAAAACTGTCCCTGTATAGAAAGCTAGCTTTTGCTTATCAATTAAACTAATAGCAAACACCATATGCAGGTGATAATGGTATACTGATACTAAATAAGGGAAGTCTGTGACAAAAGTTGGAGTAGAGTTTTTTTGTTTCTCATTAAGTTAGTGGAGTCGTATATTTTAATTAGAGTTATCTCTCTTGGATCTTGGATGGGGTGCGCGGTTGTCATTGACAACCGGTGCCACCGTCTGGGATCCGGGCGTTTCCGTTCCGCGTCCCTAATCAGTTCGTTCTTTTTAACTACCAGACTTAGACGTTTTTAGGAGTTTGTCTCCAATTTATTTATCTACATATTATTTATATTGTTACCATAATATTATTTGGTCAATTCCGATTGCTGAAGTGCTGAAACTATCTATAAAGGTAAATACTCGACTACATTTCCCTTGCATTTCATTGTTTACTTGAATATCGTTTTGTTATTTGTTGATTAATAAAATACTATTTATTAAATAAATCAAAGTCATCTATCATATCTGAATAATCGTTATTGTTCTTTATTGTTTACGATCTAGATCTAGTATCTCGTGATAATCCGGGATAATTTTAAGTGGACTTTATTACAGACCACTGTTACAGAATTTTTGGGGGCTTCGTCCGCGGGATACTATGATCAGATCATGTTCTTGTTTTGTTGACATTGTTCATTTTTTCCGTTACTTTTATTAGGCCTGGTGTGATTTTTCATACAGCAATGGCCTCACGTTTATTTGAAAGTCTCAGTACAAGTTTGCGAAATTTGTTTTCGCCTCGCCCTACTACTTTTGAGAGTAATCAAACACAAAATGTGAACCATAATCATATTGTGTCAGGGTCAGATTTGTCAGAGAATAACATGAATGAGAGAATTGTTTTACCTTGTACTTGTTCCTCCGAATTGAATAATCAAGATCAGTTTCATGACGCAGTTGAATTCCCCATGAATACACAAAATAACAAACGCGGAGGTCTATCCTCACAAGAAAGTCAAAATCATCATCAATTTCAGTCAGCGAAAAACAGATTTTGTATGACACAGGGTGATCCCTCCTTAGAATTTCAATTTGCAGATCAATGCAAAACCCCAAACAAAGAGACTTTGTTCTCAGAGAAATTGTGCGAGAATGATGAGAATTCGCAGGTCTTTCAGTCCTATACACCACAGAAAAACAATATCCCTGCCCCGAACACACAGTATCGTTCCTCGTCAACACTTAAACAGCGTGGTTTGTTCCACAGTGAACCGACAACTTCTAGTCACATGATCAATAGGGGTTTCCCAAGGAATGCGGAAGCTTCCGGTGTACAATCAATTCATACACCAATACATTCAACCCCGTGTTTTGAACACAAAGTCCAACGCCCAGAAATTCCCTCTCAAAATTCATTCAATGTTGTTAGAAAAGAAAAAGAACCTGATAAGTTCGATGGGAAAAATGTAGAGTGGCCCGACTATTTAACACATTTTGAACAGGTCGCTTTGTGGAATCAATGGTCAGATGACGAGAAGGCCATACAGTTAGCCATGTCGCTTCGTGGCACCGCTCAGCGAATACTTAGTGAATTAGCACCGGAACAATTATCAAATTTTTCGTGTCTTAAATTTTCTCTAGCACAGAGGTTTTGTCCCTCTGAACGAGAAACCGCACATAGATGCGAATTTAGGGCTCGAAAAAGACTCAGGGGAGAATCCGTCTCAGATTATGGGTATGCGCTTAATCGTTTGGCAAATCGTGCGTTTCCTAACATACCGATGTCAAGTCGCGAAAATTTAGTTATTGACCAATATATCAGTGGTCTCGGTGACATAGAACTAAAGAAATATGTGCAGTTTGCACACCCCTCGACTTTAGATAAAGCCATTTCCTTGGCAGTAGAGTTTGAGGCGTTTGACGGAGCGCATAACAAGACATTACTCAAACCGCGTAATTTTGAACAAGATTTTTTCTTGAATCAATCTAACGTCCGAGCCGTACAAAAAGAAGGCACTCAGAAAACTCCAAACTCTTACGCGGCAGATGAATCAGTTTTGTCTGAAATAACAAAAACCATGAAAGAACTTCAGTCTGCGGTAAACGAATTAAAACGTACTAACGAATCCAGTTCAAAACTCAAAAATACCGTGAATTCAACCATCAGGTGTTATACCTGCGGCAAATCTGGCCACATTAGTCGAAAATGTCCAGAAAGACCTCACAATTTCCCACAGCAAAATGACAAAGCTAACTCATCGCACCAGTTTCCAAAGAATAACCCAAACGCCGACGGACTGTCCTTGCGACCGGAAGTTCAGTCCATGAAGTATTAGATGAATCTCCGAAACGGTCACCGGGAAGCATTCGGTTATCGGCCTTGACAGGTTCATGCTGGTTTGCTAATGTTTTAATAAAGTCATTATGTATGCAAATGTTGATTGATACAGGGTCTGCCGTTTCACTCATTTCAAAAGATATTTTAGGAAATCTAGGTCTTTGTGACCAACACTTACAAAAAGTGTCTACCGAACTTAAAACTGCAGATGGGGAACCATTACAAGTCTATGGTCAAACTGAAATTACTTTGGGTTTGGGAAAGAAAGAGTTTAATATACCCGTAATAGTGGCAGAATTAGGTGATCTTTCGGGAATATTAGGTTTAGATTTCTTGTCTAAAAATGATGTTTTATTCGATCTCGGAGAAGGTATATTGATCTTTCCTGATTTTCAAGTCCAGCTAGTGAGTGAAGATAATGTTGCTTGTGCGCGGGTTTATCTCGCAAAAGATATAGTCATTCCTGGTTCCTCTGAAATTTTTGTAGAGGGTGATTTAGGAAATTCACGTTTTAAGAGTTTAGAAGGTTTAGTTGAACCTCACTCTGGTGATAGTTTAGGTCAGGAAA
Organism: Saccostrea cuccullata; assembly: GCF_032062105.1. Classification (NCBI taxonomy): domain Eukaryota; kingdom Metazoa; phylum Mollusca; class Bivalvia; order Ostreida; family Ostreidae; genus Saccostrea; species Saccostrea cuccullata. The sequence continues at coordinate 42,730 of NW_026932859.1, forward strand.
TATGTGTTCCAAAGTCCCTAGTAAATGTCAGTGATGGCAAGGTCCTTTTCTCAATATTAAATCTTAACCCAGAACCTGTCCAAATAAAGAAAAACACTCAAGTGGCGACCATTCAAGGTATAACAACTGCAACCGATTTGGTTGATAATTTAGAACAATTAGAGTGTAATGAAACTCAGAAAACTGAATGTTTACCTGATCATTTAAAAATCATGTTAGACAACGTTTCGTCTGAACTTACAGAAAACGAGAAAAATGAACTAATTTCGGTTTTATACCGATATACTGACGTGTTCGTGGGTTCAGATGGAAAACTAGGTCGTACTACCAAAGTTACTCATTCAATAGACACTGGTAATAATAAACCAATCAAATTACCCCCACGAAGATTACCTTTAGCTCAGCGAGAAATAGCTGAAAATGAAATACAAAATATGCTCGAACAAGACGTTATTGAACCAAGTTTTTCTCCATGGGCATCTCCCATAGTTTTGGTAAAAAAGAAAGACGGAAGTACTCGATTTTGTGTCGATTACCGTAAATTAAATCATATAACCGTCAAAGATGCGTATCCCCTACCCCGAATTGATGAGTCAATAGATGCACTGTCAGGCTCAATGTACTTTTGTACACTTGATATGGCTAGTGGGTACTGGCAGGTGGCAATGAACGAAAAACGATAAAGTAAAAACTGCGTTTGCGACTCATAAAGGACTTTACCAGTTCAAGGTCATGCCTTTTGGCTTAACAAATAGTCCTGCGACATTTGAAAGATTAATGGAATTAATATTACATAGTTTACAATGGGAACGTTGTTTAGTTTACCTAGACGATGTGATTGTTTTCGGAAAAACTTTCACAGAAACGTTATCAAATTTGACAAGAGTTTTTGACCGATTCAGGGACGCAAATCTTAAACTTAAACCTAAAAAATGTATTTTATTTCGTGAAGAAGTATCCTTCTTAGGACACGTTGTGTCAAAAGATGGTGTGAAGTGTGACCCTAAAAAGATTTGTGCAGTTCAAGACTGGAAAACCCCCGAAAATGTCACAGAAATAAAAAGTTTCTTAGGTCTAGCCTCATATTATAGGAAATTTATTCCTGAGTTTGCTACAGTGGCATATCCACTCACTCGTTTGACTCAAAAAGATGTTCCATTTACATGGAATAGTTCCAGTGAAAAGGCATTTCAAACACTTAAGAAACTTTTGATTTCATCCCCAGTATTGTCATACCCAAATTGTCATGATACATTCATACTCGATACGGACGCTTCGAACGACGGAATTGGCGCCGTACTTTCACAAATTCAAAACGGCGAAGAAAGAGTCATTGCGTACGGCAGCAAAACATTATCTAAAACCCAACGCCGTTATTGTACGACCTATCGGGAGTTGCTAGCAGTAGTCGTTTTTGTTAAACAATTCAAACACTACCTATGGGGTAGAAAGTTTTTACTTCGTACTGACCATTCGTCCTTGAAATGGCTTCGTAATTTTAAGGAACCCGAGGGTATGATAGCCAGATGGATATCTGTGCTTGATACTTATGATTTTGAGATACAGCACCGTAAAGGCTCTTTGCACATAAATGCGGATGCTATGTCTAGAAAGCCCAGACGTAGATGCCGTCAAGAAAACTGCGAATGCACTATTTCTACTGTAAATGCGATACAGTCTAAAAAATCAAATCATAAGACTCGCGACGTAACAACTAACTGGTTAGATAAGTGGTCTGATGACTATGTGTCAAAACTTCAACAAAATGACCCTTCTCTAAAAACCATGAGTGAAATTATAAATAGCGGTACAAATGTTTTAGATCCGGTTTATAGGACCAATCCTGAAATTCGACAATTATGGAATTTGAAAGATACTCTTGTATCAAAAGATGGTATTTTATATCGTCAATGGTTCAGTATTCCGGAAAATATCCATAAATTATTATTAGTGGTACCCAAGTCCATAAGAAAAGAGATTATGTATCAATTACACAATCAACGTGTAGCGGGACATTTGGGTCGCGACAAAACTTTAGCTTCTATACGCGCTAGATTTTACTGGCCTGGTATGTCATCTGATGTAGAGAGATGGTGTCAAAATTGCACTGTGTGTGCACGGCGTAAACCAGGACCAGGTCCAGGCAAATCCCCGATGCAGCATTGCCCCGCATACCGACCATTACAATGCATTGCCATTGATATAATGGGCCCTTTACCCATGACAGAAAAACATAATGAGTATATAATGGTCATAGGCGATTATTTTACCAAATGGAAAGAAGCTTTTGCTCTACAAGACCATACTGCACAGACAGTTGCAGATGTCCTAATAAACGAATTTATATGTCGCTATGGTACCCCATACCGTATTCACACTGATCAAGGCAGAGAATTTGAGTCTCAATTGTTTTCTGAATTATGTGAAAAATTTGACATATATAAAACCCGAACTACTCCTTACCGGCCTCAATCAGATGGCATGGTGGAACGATTTAATCGTACCTTACAGCAAATGCTTTCCTTATTTGTCAATAAACATAGAAATGACTGGGATGACCATCTGCCCTATGTTATGATGGCCTATCGTGCCTCTCTTCATGAAAGTACAAAATGTTCTCCAAATTTATTAATGTTAGGACGTGAAATAGACTTCCCTATTGACATAATTGCTGGTAACCCACCAAATTATGAAGAATCATGCATCAATGAATACATTGAATTCGTAAAAGAAGCTATGTCTTCTGCATTTCAGCATGCTGGAGAAAGTCTTGAAAGTAGTTTTAAGCGTCAGAAAAAATATCATGATCAGAATATAAAACACAGAACTTTCAATGAAGGTGACCTAGTTTGGAGGTGGTATCCTCCTTGGGCAAAGCAAAATTAGGGTTAGGATGGCGTGGTCCATATAAAGTCAAAAGGAAAATCAGTAATGTCACATATCAAATACAGTGTTGTAATACAGATGTTTTAGTTGTGGTTCATGTTGACCACCTTAAACCCTATTTGTCGGAAGAGTCAGATTTATCAAATTATGAGTTTTACAATACCTTTGAGGTACAGACCGAGTATGACTCGAGTAGTGAATCACAAGAAATTATGACAAACGAACAAGAATCCTACAGGGAATGTTCCCAACACACAAGACATGGTCGTAGAATTAAACCTCCCACTCGTTTTTCACCATAAATTACAGTGTACATAACTAGGCACTTGCATGTGAATTGCATTAAATTTTCAGTTGATTATTGTTATACTAACATATCATTTTATCATGGCATATTCATTTCTCATCTTCACCCTCATTATTTGTTATGTGATAATACAGAGATGGAAAATTGAGTCTTTGAGACTAATCACTCGAAGAAATTATAACTTAAAGTTAAGATATATGAATTCATACACTCACCCTTTGAGGTCGTTTTTGTAAACAAGGGTACATGTATAAATAGTTACAAGTATACTCATGTACATGATATTGTATTCATGCATGGAGTAATTCAAGTTATTGTTTCGAAGTACAGTAGGTCATAGTACCTGAGTCATGACTGATATATTTCAGTGTAGCATAGTGATCAGATTATTGCAATCTGTGTGCTTATACATACATAATATTTGCTATATTTGTTTGAACATAGGTTTGCTATTTTACAGTTATTGTATACTAAATAGCTTGATGCCTACATAATTATACAGTTAGTGCATACTGAATAGTAACAGTTATTGTATACTGACTAGTTACAGTTATTGTGTACATACTATTTAGTTACCTACATATAGGAAATGATTGATGAGAAGAGACAAGATATATTCTCGACATTGAGTAAAATATATGACCTGTTGTCATTGTGACATTTTAGAAAGGTCCGAGTGTATGCCATTCATAGATTTTTCCTTTGGGGTTATACATTTTGTTCACAGAAAATTTTGTTAAAGAAAATATACAATACACTTTATTAGTGTTAACATATACTTAACATGGTAAGCAACATGTTTGCTATTTCCTCAAACTATGTGTTTATTTATTTACAGTTTCATTTGGATCATCCTTACAACATTTTCATCATCATCATCATTATCATCATCGTTTGATCCCATCCTTATCATCGTTTTCATCACCACCACTTTATATAGTCATGTCAATTATGGACACTGATGTCCTTGACCTTTTGGTCCACGATGAGGATCTTGCGGAACTTCTGGAATCTTCATCCTGCCCCTTTGAGTTCCATTCCGGAATGAATTGTCCTGTAGTGTCCTGTGGCTTTACCTCCTTTACCACCAGGAAGAGTTATGCCAGGCACTGGGAGACGAAGCACAAGCCCCATCATGTTATTTTCCATTGTTCCATCCCAGGATGTAAATCTACTTGCAAGAGAAAGACAGATATGCGTTTCCACCTCCGCAGTATTCATCACTTGTCCCAGCTGCCTCTAGAAAATCATCTCCAGCTGTGTCGACATGAACTCAAACCAAATAGTAATTACATTGATCCTGGCAGTCTGAAATTTGTTTCTCGTCTCCCAGTTGCACCGACCACCAGCACCCTGGCATCTGCTCCGCCACAGGCACCTGCGACCTCATCTGCTTCTTCCGCAAGTTCCTCTACCATCAGTTCATCCTGTCTGCCATCCGCCACATCATCATCCGCTATCATTTCATCAGTTCAGCCATCCATCTTTGCTCCATTGCTGCCTTCATACGATGTTACACCATCCGTTGTGTCGTCTGAGACCTTGCCATCCACTTTGCCTTTCAAGTTCGGGTCATCTGAAATTCCTTCGTGTCCGCCAGTTGCTCAGCCAGACGTTCCTCCTGTACACACTACAGCCGCGACCGCGAGCCAGACCGAGGATTACGCATTCCTTTCCTTACATTCCGTCCCTGTGGAGAAAACAGATCTTGAACAGTTTGTATTCAATATTGATGTTGAAATTGATCGTTTAATTAAATTAAAAGAAATAGCTAATGCAAGATTGAATGAGAGGAGTGAGCTTTTGCGTGAGAGAGAGTTGAGACGAGAGTTAGAGAGAGAGAACAGGAGACTGAGGAGTGAGATCGACAGTTTGAAAAGGGGTGAGAGTGAGCGTGAGAATGCATATTTTTCTAGAGATGAGCGTTTGGAGATGGTTGAGAGTGCGAACGGCAGTTTGAGTTGTTATAGAAGAAATAGTACTAGCTTGTCTAACCGTCTTGGTAAGAAAGTTGTATTAGAGCCTTACAGGATTTTTGAAGAATAAATGTTGGTTTTTGTTTTTATATATGTATGTCACCTCAACTTATCTTACCATTTCATTTGTCATTTATCCTCATCTTCATGTTTTCATTATTCCATTTTCCTGTTCATCTTCATATTTTCTTCCTGTGTTTGCCTGAAATTACATATGTATACATGTACAGTGAGCTATTGTATATGCATTATCATTTCATATTTATATTTCATATTTACCTTGATGTTGGCCGGACTTTTCTCGTTCCACATTTTACGTTATGTCACCTTAATTCCGCCAGTGTGTCAGTGACTTTATTTCCGGTGATTCCGATTTTCGTACAGTGTTATATGTGCATGGACAGTTTGCACGAGGTTATGTCAAATTATGTTCACCGTCAATTAATTTTGAAAATTATGTACGGGATATAACATATGTTTTCATCTTTTTACTTTTCAGTTATTTAACGGTTTCATGATTTTCATTCCATTCCATTTTCATGTCCAAAAATCTTGACAATATTTTTTTTCAAGGTTTTTCCATAAGTGTTGTCCTGAAATTATATATATATACATAAAGAAAAGCGAGAGTACATGCAAATATACACTACATGAGCTATCATGATATGACAATTCCTTGTGAAGTCCAAGGGTTTATACGCCAATATTGTCAGTATTGAAAAACAGGCATTTAAAGTTCAAGAATATTTATTTTTTCAGGTTAAGACATTGATAAACCTACTGCATGGTATATTTCGGGCTGTGTTTGTTGTACCTGGCGGACTAGGACGTTTTAATTGAATTATCGGAAGATGTTTTAAAATTTATATTTGAATTTCAATTTACTTTTTACCTTAATGTTAAAGTAACACATAACTTAAAACGTCCCCCCTTCCATCTCCACCATTCAATTAAAACGTTCCATTAGGTTTATTTTACCTGAGCAAAATATATGCAACTTTAAATCACTGAGGTCGAATTTTCTCTAATTCCGCCATGTGTCATTCATGTGAATGTGCCAGACCGAAAAGATCGTTATCAGTGACTTTATTTCCTTTATTTTGAGAATTTCCAACATTAGTGAAAATTCCGTTATTTAGATACAGCATCATATGTATTTTTCCGGACTTTTAGTACAAGACTTATGATGAACAGGTACAAAACCTTGAAAACCTAAAATATTGTCAATAATTTTATTAAAAATGCTAATTTTTGATTTTGTTCAGGGGGCTAAAAATCACGAGAACCGTTAAATAACTGATTTTGATGTCTAACTTTTTTGGTACATAGATACTACATAAGTTATAGTTTTAACAAATTATTTATTTGTTATTTGAATTTAAATTTGAACTGAAAAAATTTAAAGACAATGTTGTGATTAGTTTTATTTTCTATTGTATGTATACCTGAATATATATGTACAGATAAATACTATACAAGTATGTGTATTATATGTCACAATGTGTTGATTGCTGATACAGAGATATGACATTTGTCATTGTGCATATTGTTATAGAGTTTAACCTTATGTGATAATAATAATTTATTACATAGATATCTGTTGTTTTGTAATATAATGTTGTTGTGGATTAATTTAAATTGTTGATTGTTTTAACTATTTGAGCGAGTATCTGCATGAGTATATATGCAGTATGTATAATTACATATGTACTCTTCATATTTTTGAGAGAGAGACTTGAGTGATGTATTTATTTGCATATTTATTTTTTTAATTTATTAATGATATAGTCATGCATACTTTATATCTTGAAACTTATGTCTTCGACATAAGGTCTTAAGGTAGGGGAATGTAGTGGAGTCGTATATTTTAATTAGAGTTATCTCTCTTGGATCTTGGATGGGGTGCGCGGTTGTCATTGACAACCGGTGCCACCGTCTGGGATCCGGGCGTTTCCGTTCCGCGTCCCTAATCAGTTCGTTCTTTTTAACTACCAGACTTAGACGTTTTTAGGAGTTTGTCTCCAATTTATTTATTTATCTACATATTTATATTGTTACCATAATATTATTTGGTCAATTCCGATTGCTGAAGTGCTGAAACTATCTATAAAGGTAAATACTCGACTACATTTCCCTTGCATTTCATTGTTTACTTGAATATTGTTTTGTTATTTGTTGATTAATAAAATACTATTTATTAAATAAATCAAAGTCATCTATCATATCTGAATAATCGTTATTGTTCTTTATTGTTTACGATCTAGATCTAGTATCTCGTGATAATCCGGGATAATTTTAAGTGGACTTTATTACAGACCACTCATCTATTTTTTTTTCAATAAAAACATTCCAACATAGGAATATTTGTGACATTATTTCGACTTTAGTGGACAATCTCTCTATAAACTAAAATTTATATTGTTAATTTTAATTATAGAATAACTAATACTAATCTTCTTTGAAGTAAATAAATGCGTAAATACTTTTATATATTTTAGATATAGTCCATTTAAAACGGATGTAACGTTGCAAACTGTGACATTATCGAATATTCTAACATTGTAAATATATCACCATCATTGCTATATTTTGGTTTTGTTTTCCACCAATATGTCACCAGGAATTACGCATGAAAAATATAATCAAACTGCTTATAAAAGACAAATTCGTAGAAGATTCAGTGTCCATCAATTTTAACATTGACGTGGTGATAGAGAGTAAGTAATATTTAAGAAATAAGATATCATTTTTAGAGTTGCATTGGGGTATGACATGAAGTCGGTCACGTGATCAAATTCTATAACGCCCGAAGGGCGTTATAGTAGATTTGATCACGTACCTACTTCATGTCATACCCCAATGAAACTCTAAAAAATGATATTTTATTTCTTATATTTATATTTTACGTTTTCATTCATGTAACAAAGAAATATAGGCATTATTTAAACTTTGATTTTGAAATGCAACATAACATTTCTCTGACGTCATGTGACGTCACAGTCGGAACTTTCCATATTGCTCATGCAGTTTACTTTCCATACGCAAGAAAGTCTGATCATGTGACCGACTGCACGTCATCGAAAATTGAATGTCATTTTTTTTAGTATTGTCATATAAGGAAAGACATTGGCAAATGTAAATATTTTCATTAATTTTCATTATCCATGTTTCTTATGATTTAAAAAAAAAATGTTATTATCAGAATTCGATTAAGCAAAGGCGAATTTTAATGGCAAATCTCTGTGTGTCTGTGAAAAGGAAGCATTATATGTACAGGCCTTTAGTTATTGTAATTAAAAAAAATTATAGGATTAAAGTTGTTGACGAAAGTTGTTTTATTTAAAAAATATTTACATTCAGTATACTTTTCTTTATGAAATCCATTAGAAATCCACGACGTTCTGATCTCTATAACACACGTGAAACCTTGTCTCACCGCGCGGTATTCAATTTGTCGGCACGGCCAGGCGTGTTGTGGAACCGATGGCATCCAAAAATATGAATTCAATGCTGAAATGATGAAGTTCCTCTGAAATTGAAATGAAAATGGAGTATTTTGCAAAAAATCTGTATTAATTGTTTTGAATAATACGGTAGATATAATTAAAACACATGATAAAAACAATATATAACAGTTACCTTCAAACTACGAAAAGAGATGTTAAACAACATATATCAATAAATCAGTCAAACTATGAAGAGGAAACCATTGAATTGTTTACCCCGTTCTCTTAATTAATCTAAAATAATTAAAGTATGGTTATCTTAGTATGAGCTCATCATGCTTAATGTACATTTTTTTTCAGAAACTTCAGAATGAGATTTATTTTACTGGCTATGTTGATTCTTCTGGCTCAGCATTCTTGCGAGGGATGTTGCATCTGTAACTGCAATATGGCCTATGGATCCTGCATAATGCGATGTAACAATATAATAGATTTTTGGGAAAAATACAACTGCATCATTGAATGTCAGAATATATATGCTGCGTGTCTGAGAAGTTGTGGTAGAGGAAGATGAATGGTTTTTTTCTATGGCAGAAAATATTTATGTGTTGAATATTGTAAACACACAATTAATAGTTCATCTTCTATTCAATAAATCTTCTTGTTAAAATATAGTTTGTTTTCAATTGAGCATTAAGTATAAAATGCAAATTGAAAGTAGTCAAATTGAAAAAAAATCCATATTTATCACTAAACATTTTGTGATTGGAAATTGTTCCTGCATTAAATGTTTTTGAGGTATGACGATTAAGATACTAAGTAAAATGTTAGAGAAGTTCAGGGAACCCGATATTTGAAGAAAACCATAATTTTTTTTTAAACCTTTAGTTTGCCTCTTTAAAAGAGGAGCTTGGGGGAAAAGATAATATGACAATCAGACGAATGTATAGATAGACAGGGTAAAAAAAATACAGTGAAACTCGGTTATAGCGAAGTCACAGGGACCTATGAAATTACTCTGCTATATCCGTTATCTGCTACATGTATGAGATATACATTAAATATAAGGTCGATACAATGACCTTGTCACCAAATACAATTTTTCATTGAGTCAAATGCTGACTGATGTTTTTCATACCAATTTTTAGTCCATTATTTATATACTGAATCGACGACAGGTTTTTTCCGTTATTTCCTGATCATGACAAGGAGCACACGGCGGGTGTGACCGGTCGGCAGGGGATGCTCACTCCTCTATGGCACCTGATCCCACCTCTGATGTTTCGAGGGTCAGTGTTTGCTCTGCTCTTATTTTGTTTTGTTTTATGGACTTTGAGATTGAATACTGTTCGTTATCTCCATATCCTTCTCATATAGCTGGGGGTCCAAAATAACTTCACTTTATCTGTGAATTTGCGATATCAATGTTTGTTCCAAGCGAGTTTTACTGCATACCAAAGCTTTCCTCAGAAGATATTCAGAGGGATGCTTCAAAACAAATCTTGTTGACAGAAAAAAATATAATTTGGATGAAAGATACACGTACATTTCTAAAGACTTAGGAAAGCAATATCATCACTTCTTGACAGCCTTTTAGAATGTTCCTGATAAAACATATTCAAACAATAAAATTAAATCACAATATTTATTCAGATCTATTTCCAATATAGAAAATATTTGAAGTATAGACAATGGACGGAATTTGAGTAACAATAAGCTTACATGTAACAGACACCTTTAAAACACTTGTATCACGGAGACAACTGATATGTAACCTCTCAGAGAATTGAACAGTCATTTATTTGTCATTCTAACCAAGAGTCATTTCTTCTGTCACACATAAGTTAAGAGAACCATTAATCTGCCATTAAATTGAAGTCTGATTGACAGGTAGTTGTCATTACTCTACAGTGCCTTCTTCTGGGTGTAAATATTTATTAACATCAGCCACTTTCTGTAAATTTTCCTTGATGATTTTCTCAGAACACATTGGACAATTTTCCTCAGTCTCCAGCAATCTATTGAAACAAAAATACAGTAATAATTAGTATTTTCATTGGTTCATCCTGTGAAAATTATAAAATGAAACAGCTTTCATACACTATGGATCAATCAGTCTCTAAAAGAGTAGTATCTGTTCTGTGTTTGACTTACTTGATGAATTCGGAGAAGATGGCTGGGAAATCACACTTGGGGCAGGCTGTCATGTCATCCTTCACCACATGGCGGCCCTGTGTAATGTAAATAAATATACAAAACTGTTTATGTGGGTAAGCAATGTCTAACATAAATAAATGCAGGCATTATTTAAATTTTAGCTTGCTGTAAAAATAGATAAACCCAATAAAGGTTAAAAACATAAAATTTATGAGGTCAATATGCATTATATACGGTGGATAACTCACCATGTCAATGCAATTTTTTTTTTGTTTGAGACTAGAGAAGCCAGTACACTATACAAGAGGCCCACG
>NW_026932860.1:0-5441 GCF_032062105.1 Saccostrea cuccullata
CTGGGGTAGTGTAAATTCTAAATTGTTCACATCATGACCCCCGGGAAAAGGGTGGGGCCATTATAGGGAATCAAAGTTTTACATAGAATTACAGAGGAGAAGTCTTTGAAAATCTTCTCAGGAACCACTAGGCCAAAAAAGCTGAAACATATGTGCCCATGGAAGGATCATGGGGAAGTTTAGATTTCAAAATGTCTAAATTATGATCAGTGGGGTAGGGTGGGGATGCATTATGTATAACAAGGGGGAAATCTGGTAAAGAACAGAATGGTCAAAGCTTCTCAGGTAAGCGATGTGGCCCATGGGCCTCTTGTTTCTGTCCCGGATGGGGTTTCAACCTTCTCTTACGTTTCTGCACCCCTGTCGGTGTTGATTCTGAAACTCATCACATCAGTGCACCATGTGTACAGCATGTACAGTGCACTAGTATGTTATTATGTTTTAAAATAATTCCATCATATTCATGCAAAATAGTTTCTTTAACATGTTAATGTTTAACATGGTAAACAGGTTAACCATGGTTAAGGAGTAAAATTATAATACAGTATTAACATTAACTTTTTGAATCTTGTTCCTTGGATTACTTTATTAATGAGTGTTGATATTTTTTTTATCTGTTTCTTGAACCAGCATGATCGATTGACATGAAATCAGCAATACACTCTTTCATATAATCTGATAATTTCATACACAATCTGATAATTAAAAGAGCAAGAGCATCTTTGGTCTTTATTTGGCCCTGAGAATTTTTATAAAAATCAAATCCGCTCAGGGAAATTGGATAGCGGGTAGTAGTTGACTAACTAAGATAAGTACAGGGCCATTTTATCCATAGAGTGAACCTTTCTCTTTGATAATTTATTTTACTCAAACTAATTCTCCAGTTCGAATGACGTACAAAAGTGATATTATTTTGCAGTGTTTTGGGTCTACAATTTCAGTTCCATGCAGTGACAGCATTGACAGAGGCAAAGGTGTCTTGAAAAATAAAGACAATCGTTCCCCTACCTTTGGCATGTTTGGATCTCTACTTCAGACAAGTTGGGATTTTCTTGAAGTAAAATGAATTCTCTCAATTCTTGTAGGAATCTAACATGCACAGCTTTCTTCTTTCCCTTAAGTTTCTTTTAAAGAATCTTTGAATGGTATTTCTGTTGAAGAGGATCAGGAATTAATTCAATCAATTCCTCCATTTCCTGTCTTATTTAAATCAATATCATCTTGTGAGTGCTCATGGAGCTTTCTCTTCCTGCTGGAGTAATAGGAACTGGATGTCTATATATTTTCACTAAGAAATTCAGCCTTTAGATAAAGCACTATTCTTTGAGAAGCTTTTTCAACAAAATTGACCAATTTTTCGTCTAATGCATGCCCTGCCACTGATACATGATCTTTCTTCCTGATGGTATAACTTCTTTTCCGCAAAATACATTATAATGCTTGGATTGCAGGCGCTAAATCTGGTGTTCTAGGTGTACCTACTTCTGTTTGAATGTCAGTGACAAAGCATTGGCTTTCAATAACTCTAAGGATTTATTATTTCTGCAAACTTCTTGCAAGATTTGGTCAGACGGCACACCCTGTGGAATCCATGATTTTAATTGACGGTTTTTTCCTCCAAATTAAAATCAAAATCTTGTCCAGCTGATTCATTATCAGAAGGATATGGAAATAATGAACAGTATTCAATCTCAACGTCCATTAAACAAATATACAAAATAAGAGCAGAGCAAACACGGACCTCTGAAACATCAGAGGTGGGATCAGGTGCCATGGAGGAGTGAGCTTCCCCTGCCGACCGGTCACACGCGCCGTGCGCTCGTTGTCATAATCAGGAAATAACGGAAAAAGTCCGTGGTCAATTCAGTGTATAAATAATGGACTAACAATTGGTATGAAAAACGTCAGTCAGCATTTCATTCAATGATAAATATTGTAATCGCTGACAAGAGGAGCGCAATTTGTACCCATGGGAATTCCAATAGATTGTTGGAATACCTGGTCTACAAAAACCACATAGATATTGTCAATCAGAAACTCAAGCATCTTCTTGATGTCAACTTCAGATTACTTATGTGTGCAATCAGAATCTGTTTTAACAAAATAATTTTTCAAATGACCAATGACGAGGTCAGTAAACTTACGAGTTCCATTTTTGTTGAAGATGCAGCTGTCAATATCAAAAAGCCTGGATTTTAATTTGTCGTGCGGAATTGTTGTGTATAAAGTTGAAAAGTCGTAAGTTTTTATGCTGTTGATTCTGTAAAGTCTTGTGATTTCAAATTGTCCAAAAGTTCTTTAGAATTTTCAAGCATCTGATTTACACCACTTGTACAGTACTCTTGAAGTTTTTCCTTCACTACTGTCAATATTTTAGTGAGAAGTAACGAAAGAGGCTTGGTTGAACATTTACTGGAACCTGCAATGTATCTTTGTTTGTAAGGATTCTTATGAAGTTTCGGAATCCAATATATATAAGGTATTCAAATTCATTTTGGCTCTGTGGAATATTTAAAGTATTCAAAACTGACAGGTGATTTTTGAAGAATTTCTTCCTTAGAAAGAGTAGTATATGTATAAGTAAGTAAGTGGTTTTACTAAGAGTAATTGAAGCATATAATCATTCAATTCTTGAACACTTGTGCCATTAAAATATTTTGGAGAGTATCATACAGTTCTATTGCATGATCTTTGGAGTGATGTCTTCATGAAACAATTCCTTTGTCATTTATTTTGCACTGGCCAATAATGGGGCATTGTACCTCCTAATAGCCCGTTAAACAATATACAATCAATCAATTAATCAATCCTAATAGCCATTCTAAAATTAATGATTAATAGGGCAAATCGACAAGTTTGATCCATCAAGTAATTAAAATTTGGATAAGATCCGGATTGGTATGTCTCATTTGCTGCTCGGAAAAATGACTTTGCAGCTGGAATATGACCCATTTTTAAACTTTCACAAACAAATGGTGTAACAAGTTCTCGAAGAGATGCAGCATGAAAAAGCCTAGCAAATTCCTGCTCTTATGATGGTCTTTACATGTTTTTGCATACTGCTTTGCTGTTTCTGATGTAAATCCAATTTTTTCCCACATTGCTTCCATGAAAGGGCACCAATTAAGCTAAAAAAAAGATTTTTTTTTAAGATTAATTCTCATAATGTCCAGATCACGTCCGCAGATGGAACCAATCAAATTCATTGGCATATTCAATTTCACCTTTGTCCGGGTGAGATTCCTTGGCATGTTGCTGAAGTTGAGCTTTTGACATAATTTCTTATCTTTCTAATAGTGCATATAACTGATTTTTCTTGCAATTTTCTGCATATCATATATGGAATACAATAAAAGAGAATCTTTGTTATACAGTGATCTTATTTTTGAAGATGTCTTATCGTTTAAGATACGGTGATATTTTAAACATTCCCGGCGCAGATTGTATTTGTCACCAAGTAATTTGTTTGACAGTGGAAGCGCATGGATTGTCTTCACAAGAGCAGAGAAATATCCCTTCGCAGACATTTACCGAAACGCAGAAGATTACAATATCGGAACCTCGCCACAGTAGAAACGAGGGGAACTCCGGGGACTATAGAAATATTCGAACAGCCTAACTCACCTGCAATAATCTGCATGCTGGCTCAGTATGATTACGGACGCTGTAGCAAACGGTTTCAAAGATTAATTCCTCCCTATGAAGATACGGTCGAAAACAGGATACAATGGTTCCAGCAATGTTTACATAAACTAGGAGCCACCCCTTACAAAAGAATTGTGTTCCCATTTAAGATTGGTTTTTGACTTGCAGGCAGTGATTGGAAAATTTATTATAAATTAATTAAAGAGTTTGCGGTGAAATACACCAAGACAGTTACCATCATCCTACCCCGTTTAAAGACTAGACCCTAATCAGAAGTCACCCCTACTAATGTGTTCGGAACCTTTTATTTTTCGGTGTTCTGCAAATTATAAAACCCGATGAGTTCAGAGTAGCTCTGGCAGTGGCTCTGGCAAGAGTTAGCGAGACTTCAGCGAGATAGGGTAAATTATTCACGGAAATGTGGTTAGGAAGTGACTAGCACGTGGAGGCATGGTAAACAGAAAAGCAATGTTGTGTTTCAGTTTTCACCACCCTAGAATCAGCTGTAGAAATGCACTTCAATCAATCGATCTCTTTTACATTCATTCAAACTTACATTAGTATTCTCCATAATACAATTTTCTGCAGTCATGAATTAATTTTTCTTTTTGGACAAATATTTTTTGCATGGAAACCGGGACTATATATTTTAGCGTCGGATTAGCAAATGAGGCACCAGCATGATTTTAACTGACCAATCAGCTGAATGAGTATTGCATTATGGGTTACTACGAATACTACAGGAATTTTACGCTTGAAAAAAGGAAAATCTTATGGTAAATGAAAAGCATTTTAAAATTATTGTTCTCATGCTTGTAATGACAAACAATTCATTTGTTAAATGTACGGCGGAAGTCTAGGTTTATGAAAGTCATACTGCGAAAAATTTGCGTCTGTTTTAATTCCTTTGTTGTACTATCGGTGAATACAATTGCCAGGTTAATTCCCTGGCCGAACACGTGATCACGAACGTAACAAAGTTTTGTCCATTTAAATGCATGAGATGCTGCTCATTTTCCTTGCCCTTGAAGCGCTTGTGTTCTAAACTAGATACAACTGTACAAACTACATTTTATTAAACATTTTTTTTCTATTTAACGACTAAATTAAAACGCCCGTAACATCTTTCTTAGTTTCTTATCTTTGCATGTATTTTGTTCGTAAGAACATTTTTTTATTTTGCAGTCCATTAACATGATCTTAGATTGACCTGAACTACGTGTTCGAAGTAAAATGTAAACATGTATTTGGTTTAAACGTTGCTATTCATTCAACGATTGGTTAGTTGCTCGTGGTAAGATCATTTTTGCGCATTTATAACAATAACCATATAAGGCAAACAAAAGTTTGTCAGTGTAGATAATAATGCACATTCCTTACCAGCGAATCGGTCAGTAATGAGCCTTAATTTTAGCTGGAAAGTATACGATATATTATTATTTTAACACCCCCTTCTTTAGCCACCCCTTTTCTGTTGAAAATCATGATAGTCTGTTAGAAAGCTTTGGGAATATTTATTACAGGACATGTTTTCAAAAGAAACAGGCTATAGGAATATCACTGTTTACTGCCTATTTTATTTATAAAACCGGTTCTACCCTATAACCTTTGAATAGATCAACCTTAACCACGTGTCTTGAATTTAAATCACAATAACATTAGTAGGGGTGAGAAGTGATTGCTACTTTTTTCTTTGTTGTTGTTTTTTTTTTAAATATGAACCAACATAAGAATAATGAAAGTATATGACATGTAGAACAATTATTTTACAATAAAATTATACGTTCCGCGTATAC
>NW_026932861.1:0-54527 GCF_032062105.1 Saccostrea cuccullata
TAATTGTCGTTGTCGTTGTAGTTGTAGTTGTTGTTGTCGTTGTTGTTCTAATTGAGCTCTTCTCTGTAATCTTTTCGCATTTCTTTTCCTAAGCTCTAATTCTCGCTCTTTATTTTCATCAAGAATTCGTTCTAATTCTCTTTCCCTTTTTTTCCATTCTAATAATCGTTGAGCATGTAACTGTTTTTCTCTAGTAGAATCCATGACCCCACCACAGGCAGGGAGCTGGATCTGACTGTAAAATGAGCTGAAAGTAGGAGAAAAGCCGTATTTATACAGTGGATGACGTCACAATGCATAGGTAAGCATATTTTTTGCACACGGCCCTAAACAAACTTGAATCGCTGCCAAGTATTTACCTGTGTAGTCAGCATAAAAAAAAACGTAGGTTAAACGTATTTTTTTTGCACAGGGCCCTTACAGATGATGCAACAGGTATAAAAGTCGCTGACAAAATCATAGTATAAGAGATTGTTCTATCTGACGCATCCGTATCCGTATACGTATCCGTATCCGTATCGAAGTATGAGAGGCATCTCGATCCCGATGTCTAAATCATCTAATACATTTTCCATCTCTGTTTGTGGTTAAATAAGCCACAGTCCATGCATTAGAAAATAGCAAATAGCAATTTTTGTATTAAAAATAATAAACTGCTGTACACCTCTATCATTTCGTACAAAATATTTATTTAAAAAAGAAAGAAAATGAAGTCAAGTATAAAATATTTTGTTTTAATTATAGTTTTGAAATTAATTTCATTTTGCTTCAATATATTTGTAGGAAATCCCCTTTCTCTTTTTCCACTCGCTTAATATTGATTTTGTCTGTATTTTTAATATGCCATGTAACGGCTTACCAATTACCCCCCCCCCTCCACACACACACACATACAAAATACGTTATCATCAACGCGATCGATAAAACGCTAACTGTTCAAACTGATTTCATAATTAGCTTCAGGACCGTTATAGGTATTGAGTATATGCTTTGAAGAGCCCGTGTAACTCCCTCCTTTTCCCCTCCCCTCACATTGGTGTCATGCAGAAGCAAATTAAAAGTAGGTAGGGGGCTATTTGAAAGAGAAAAAAATCCGCCCTGTAAAACCTTGACAAACAAAAAAGTAATTAGTTAAAAATATTTTGACTCTCATTCATTAACATCATTTGTGGTTTGATATAAAAACTATCTCATAATACCGTGGCGGTATTCAACTTTCTTTTGATGCAAATTTAAAGAATAAAATTATGGCTCAAAATTTTCAAAATAATACATCTTATTTTGCTAAGCCTACTTGTCCATCGCACTGCTAATTTTCTTTTCTTTTCTTTTTTATCCTACTTTCTTTTATATATATATATTTAATTTGGCCGAGATCGAGATCAGTGTGCACAAATTATAGAACTGAAGAGAAGTAACTGCTTCAGAACTTGCTTTGTTCACTATAAACTCGATCATGTTCAATTCCCAAGCTCCTTGAAACCATAGATATACGCATAGGCGTCGGAACCGGAGGGGGGAGGCTTAATCCCCCCTCCCACTTTTTTGCAAAGATAGACAATATAGGCATTTAAAATTGGGTTTTACCCTTTTTGTTGGTTTAGCCCCCCCCTTTTCAATTAGCGCCCCCACTTTCTATTTGCTTCCGCCGCTCATGATAACAATTTTGAGAGTGTATTCAACCCGCCTCAGAATTACCAGCTATCCAATTTTTTATTTTTTTGGGGGGGGGGGGGGCTATGACCATCAAATACCTGATAATGAATGGCATAGAAGATGATAAAAATGGAAAAGAGGATGGACATTTTCAGTGAATCACCCGTACACATTTGTTGTGCCCTACAATGTATGGTTAAATCTTTCCCAGTTAATGTACAACTTCATGTATTTTATACAATTTACAAGTTTGAGTTTAAGAGGTTTAGCTGTATATATAATTATATATTATTGGAGATATCTCATGTTCTTATAAATGTTAATTCGAGAATGAACAATGAATACCTTAATATTGCCTTAATATTGAGAGAGAGAGAGAGAGAGAGAGAGAGAGAGAAAGAGAGAGAGAGGTGAATCTAAAAATATTTTCGAAATATTTTTTACACATTTAAATTTAAAAAAACATACTTGTTTTTCGAATTTTATTTTTAAACTTTTACCCCCCCCCCCCCCCATAAGCAGGATGCATAAGACATGTACAGCAACTGATATGTTTTTATTAAAAATATCATATTTCATATCATTTCTTAGTGAATGAGGTTAAAAACTAAACATGTAACGATGGAAATGTAACTAGATGGTTTAAGCATCGGGATCGAGATGCCTCCCATACCTCGATACGGATACGGATACGTATGCCGATACGGATACGTCAGATAGAACAATCTCTATTAGCAGCGTATAGTGTATAATGTAAACACAGTGTAAACACACCCCCCGTATTTAGGGGGATTATATGTACTGAATTGAACCGGCTATCCCCCACAGACCCCCTAATCTGCACTCTATTGACCCACCTATCCCCCCCAGGGGCTGCACTCAGTTGAACCGGCTATCCTCCCCAGGGGCTGCACTCAGTTGACCCGGCTATCCCCCCCAGCCCCAAAAGTGCACTCAGTTGACCCGGCCTTCTAGGCGTCTTATACTACTAATGAGCTTTCGAAGCAGGGATTACATGTAGCTTACTTGACTAAAGCACGGGGATAAGTCCATTCATAATGATTTCTAGGGAATTAGTATACAGTTAAAGTATATCATATAAGGATTTAGCAAGAGTCCAGTTCCCCAAGGCCAGGATTATTTCTTGAGATCGAACGATCTTATATGTTATATACGGAAAATCAGTTGAGGTATAATAATACGGGATGACCAGATTCTCTGAAAAGAGCTAATTGCATGTCAACATATAATACGTAATATTGCGAGTACCTCGCAGTTATCTTACTTACTACCGCTCTTTTGCTGGGGCAGTCCAGTAAACTCCAAATCTCGCAAGATTTCCGGGGCATGACACTGTTTACAGATAAGTTTCTCTTAAATATTTATTAGGCTGGTTCAGTAAATGTTTAGCAAAGTATTCTGCCAGGATTTCTTATTTTTCCATCCTTATGAATTCCAAATTGATCCATCTTGCATTGCATTTGCCCTATCAAATAGACGTTTCCTACCTCCAAAGCGAAAGAGATTTGCTAAGTAATTGCGATATCAAGTAATACAAAGCCATGTCCCGGAAATCTGGCTAAATACGCTTAGCTTTGTTTCAATAGCCAGTGTCGAGAAATATTGAAAATAACACATTGATTTATTTAAAAATGTTATACGTATATATCTAGAAATAATTGTATAACATAATTATAATTGTGCAAATGATAGTATGATTGAGGTAACCTCACATTCTATATTTGAATATCATTTAAATATCTGAACAGTTTAAAATTTTCGTATGTTGTGCCTTTATCAATTATTGTAATTGTGTTTGCGCCAATAAATATTTATGTTCCCCAAACGAAGTTTGGGAACATATTGTTTTTACTTTTTCTGAATTTTTTCTTTGTTCTCCGGTACTTTTTTGTCCGCGAGTGTTCTCGTAAACTACTCATCCGATCTAGGTGAAACCTTTTTAGGGTCACTAGGTATGTTATGTAGATGTGCGGAACGAAGGTCATTTTGCGCGCACGTGCGTGCATGTGCGCGCACGTGTAACACGTGAAATGACCAATATAATAGATTTAGCCGTAACTTTTTAAATATTGGATGAAATGCTTTGAAACTCATAATATAAGGATATAATAGTAGTATAGACATGATGACATGGTCAAAATAGCAAGATCTCACGCGCATGCAGGTGCCCTTCGCTGCGATTGGCTGAAACTTAAAGTCTAAATATCTATTTTGTTTTCTGACAAAATCCTTTGAAATTTTGAATATAGTCCTACATTATGAAGACCTACAGCATGATGTATAAGAATAATCATGAACGCACGCACATGCACGTGTGCTGCAATCTGATTGGCTAAAACTTTAAATGCCTACAACTTTCTTGGTTCTCAATAATACAGGGTGAAATTTCAAATATGAATAGATATAATGATTGCCTACATTATACTACTATCAAAAGTAAATGCATGGACGTGCATGGACATGCGACCGCACACAATGTATTAAAAGACAGTATACTTGAGTGTTTGATGTTCATGCAGAATTAAGAACTTCTAAATGTCAAGACATGTAACATACTGAAGCATGCAGATCTTTTAACCCTTGACCTTGAAACTTAGGTCAAGGTCACTGGTAACCTGAATAAAATGTTGATATTAGCTATTTACCAAAATCACCTTGACCTTTGAACTTGAAATCGACCTTAACCTTTGTCCTTGACCCAAGGGTAAAAAGAAACATGAAGTACATGTACATGTATCTAGAAACACCTTTCAGAGTTTATTTCGGTTGACAGGTTAGAAGTTAAAGAGGTGGTGGTTTTTAATGACCTTGACCTTTCATCCAAATGTCACAACCAATCTTAAGTTCTTGGAATAAGATACAAGATTCAACTCCAACGTTAAATAGGTTAAGAATAAAAATAACCCCCCCCCCCCCACCCCCCACCCCCCCCCCCACCCCCACACACACACACACACAAACAAATCAAATTAATGGCAACGTAGAGAATCACTGTTCAACTCAAAAAAAACCTCGGACCCACATAAAATTTCAGGAAAACTGCAGAAAAGAGCTCGAGGAAAGTGTATTAAAATATTTCATTTGAGTTTCCAAAGTATATAGAAATTATTAATTTATGCAGAAAAAATTACAAATCCTGTCGTGTTTAAAATTAAAGTGCAGATGACCAAAGTTGGCATATAAGCCTTTTATAGCCTATTTATTCAGATGTCGTTAATAGCATTCAATTCTACTGATTTGAAATAATATTTTAATACCAAGCATCCTTTGTTTAATTAACCTTTGAAATTTATTTGAATTTTTTTTAGAATTACGCAATCCCCAGAAATAGCGATTTTCGGTATATTAAAAATCAATATACATGTACGCTCCTTCGTAAAATAATCAGATATTTGCATTCATGAAAAAAATATTAATAAGAAGGTGTTAAACAATATAGGTCATATTAGCAGACACGAATGTCTTTTTAAACATCTCTTGTAAAACCCAGAGAGTAGCCCCCTATGCATTGGAAAAAATGAATAGTTCCGGTCAAAAAACCTTTATATATTTATTTACAAAGTATATAAGATTTACCAGGCACAGGTATCAGAGTTGTCAAAATGGCCTGAGAGGAAATATTTAAAAAATTCTGAACAGAAAGGAAAATCCCTTTTCCATGTATGGAACTACTATTGAATAAGTTCATTTTGATTGGTTAGGTATTGGCGTGATACCCTTAGTCGACTTTAACCCTGCCTTGTCGTCGGAATAAAACCAACTTTGAGCCCGAGGTTAAAATAAGTAGAGAAATAAAATGTGAATAGATATATTAAAAATATGACATATGCTTGAAAAATGGTAAATTTATATATGTATTTTTTTTTCTTTGATTCGCGGGATAGAAATATATGTTAATCGCTAAATCAACATGCCATAATCATCTTGCATATGCATGTACATGTACGTGTGCGCGCATGCAAAACGTTAAACAATATATCGTTGATAGTTGATATCATTGTAACTTTTATATTCTTAAATGAAATCTTGGGATACTTAGCACATTTATAAAAGGTCTTTGAGGAATAAGGCACGATAAGGGACATGGGGAGCGTTTGGGGAACATCTGTAACGGTCCCCGTTACAATTAGCACTAGTTTTGTATTAGTGTTAAATTTTTATGTGAACTGCTCCTTTTTTTCATCTCTCTAACGTACACATGTAATCTAATTCATTGGCCGAAATGTATAGGAATTCGAACGTATAAAATTAAAACCGACATATGGTATTCATAATATTGATATAATGACTTCATCCTTTATGATAACGATTATTCAGCGATACCTGGCGAGTTATATTATATAGATCTAACGACACATGTCTCATGTAACATACAGGCGCGTAGCCAGCATGGAAATGAAGTGTACTCAGAAAATATAGCTCCTGGATTTTAAGAAAATTTTAGTCATTTTCTCGTAAAAGAAATCACGATTATATCACTTTTCTCGAGCAAACACTTAGCTATAAGTTATACATTGATACTTGTATAGGTATGAAAAAAGTTTGTGTATCAAGATAAAACAGAGTAGCAATTTCAATATCGTTATCATCAAAAATTACAAAATATAAACGGGGGTGTTGTTGTCTTTTGATTTCCTTCATACATGTATTTGATACACGATTCGAGAATGCTTCAATTATAATATAATTCTTTAAATTGGTAACATCAGTAAAAGAAGCTATATTATTATTTATTTTGTTCGCCATAATTTAAATTGTTTAACGACATTTATTCATTACCTCTACGGACATTAAATATCTTGGATAGTTCCAAGACCTTTGTAACTTTTTCTTTCGATCAAAGTCCCTTAGATCGCTTTCCTTATCAAATATTTGTCTGGATAATCATGATTACGCGGATTAACAGTTGAACATTTTGGTTCAACAATTCTTTTCCCTCAAGAATGTTGAAGATGTTTTTGGAATTAAATAAAGGACTAAATTTGAATGTGCAGACATGCTGAAAAAATAATTGAATCGAAACAATAAGACGCAAAATAATTTGAAACATGGGTAGTGCCTCTTTTTCTCTTTCTATTTCTTTTTTTCCTTCTTTTCTGTTATCCCTCTTTCTTTCTTTCTTTTTTGGAAAATGATGTGTACGCACTTGCGTACTTGCGTATAGGCAGCTACGCGCCTGACATATGTAAATGATGGTGTAAATTGGAACACTTAAAAAAAACAAAGTCCACACAACATCACCATCGTAATTTTTGCATATAAAGAATACATAGCAGTTGACGTTTTATCTGAAAAAAATTCAAAGTGGTGATATGATTCGGACCTTTGGAAAAATGCTTGTGAGTATGATTTTTAACGATTTTGCCGAAAATTTGCATTTCTTGCACGTTTTGACAGCAATAAAATAGTACAATGGGGACGCATTCTCAACTTTGGGTTTATTTTAAGCAAATATACATGTATATCCAACATTCTTCTTCTTCAGATACAGTGCAGGGCCTTTTGGGCATCATCGCACTTAAGGTATTCAATGTATAATGAATGAATTTTGAACGATTTTAAATAATTTTAAACTAGTTACATTGTAAAACACATTGCTCAATAACGATAAAATAGAAATGAACCAAATTCACAAGACTGACAAAATTTAAGGAGACGGTCATTTTGCACATAAAATGTTTTTGAAGAGTTATCTACCCTAGATTTAAAGAAGAAAATTTTAGATTTCTCAAAATTTTTGCGGTGAATAATTCATTTTATTTCATAATTTAATAAGGAGTGAGTTTATACATATATTCACCAAGAGATTTGTTTGAAATTCAAATAACTTTTTACAATATCTTATAAAAACATGCACTGCCCATAGACATCAATGTAAAATTCAAAGTGAAATTAACTGGACAATAATCAAAATTCTGTAAATTCCTTTGGTGGAGCATTTTTATTTGATAACATCTTCAACATACTGCCATGATTAAATATATCGGACCATTTATTCGGTACAAAATATGCGTTATACATTGAATACCTTAACTTAAGGAGGTGACCCTGCTGGTGGTCTGGTAGTCAGCCAGCACATATCTTGCAGCTTGGCGCTGTACATTTTCTAGCTTGTTGATGTTGTTCTGGGTATAGAGGTCCCTCACACTACAAGCGTATTCCACTTGTGGTCTGACATTGATTGATTGTACATTGTTTAACGTCCCTCTTGAGAATTTTTCACTCATATGGAGACGCCACCACTTGCTGGTGGAGAGCTGCAAATTTCGTCCTTTACTCGGCCATTAGGGCCATTGAGCAGGGAGGTATCCTTTCGTGCCAGCACCTACTACGACACTGGACATCGGTTTATACGGTCTCGTCCGAAGGACCGGTCTCCACGTCCCACAATGGGATTCGAACCCGCGATGTAAGGACCAACTCCTGACATCGCAACTCTGTGCAACGCGGGAGACTCCTCCGAAGGAAGGCTTTAGTGGAGTTTGCCTTTTTGCAGACCTGGGGCCCGTTTTACATAAAAAAAACTTACGACCAAGACCAAAATTCAATTCTGCATATAGCTTTTTAATTAACATTGTATTGAAATGATTTTAATATTTAGAGAAAGAATTTAGTAAGAGAGTCTTCAAACAGTAATTTTGAACAGGATCATCCATTCTGTAAATTTAAACATCAACTTAATTTTTTCGGATTTAGTCGTGAGTTCATTTGTAAAACGGATATCGGGTCTATGTGTGGATTCCAGCTTAGGTGTTGTTGATAATGATTACAGCCAGTTACTTAGCTTTGTTAGTCAGGCTCATGACCTGGTTGTGTATGAGGCAGTTACCCTGGATAATTGTTTTCCGTGTGGTCTGGATGACCTCGCATTTGTCGGGATTGAATTCCATCCGCCAATTTCTTTCCCATTCTTGGAGGCTGTCTTAGGTCCTGTCGCAGCACCGCTGTGTCTTCTGGTCTACAAATCCTCCTATACGGTAGGCAGTCATATGCAAACAGACAAGCTTTTGACTTAACTTGTGCAGGTAGATCATTGATATACACAAGGTAAAGTTATGTACGTTACACTGTCCCATGAGGTTCACCTGAGGTTACTGGTACTGATTCTGACAAAATGCCCTCTACCGAAACACGCTAGGATCTACTACACTGCTGCTTAGGAATGACTCTATCCAAGACAAAGTTGGGCCGTGGATTCCACAGTGGTGTATCTTTTTAGCCAGCCGCTGGTGTGGCACTTTGTCGACAGCCTTGGACAAGTCGATGAGCACAGCATGGATTTGGATGTTATCGACTAGCCCTTGTACCAGGTCTTGGATGGTGAGTATAAGATAAGATTCGCAAGATCGTGATTTGCAGAATCCATGCTGCATATCAGATAAGGGATTAAGGGACCGCATAATGGAGCTATGTAAAACATTTCCTTGAGTAGGCGTGAGGGCAGTTCGTCAGGACCACTTGTCGTATGAGGGTTTAGCCTTCATAGTAGTTTCCTAATGCCCTCTTGCTTGATAGGTATGGTTGGCATGTCTGGGATGGAACTTCAAAAAGCCCTGAAGTGATTAACAATCCTTTGTGGTGAAAACAAAAGAAAACTGGTTGTTCAGTATCCCCGCTTTGTCGTTAGGGTCGGACCTAGGAATTTCTTCCTTCTTGAGTGGCGAAATGTCACTCCTGTCAGACTTCTGTCCTTGACTAATGAGAACAGCTTTTTGTTGCTCTTATTAACCCTTGCAATGTTTTCAATTTAAGAATTGAAGGACTGCTTGCACTCTGTTTGACATGACTTCTATATATCTAAATGGTACTGCCAATCATTTTGCTTTTTGGTCTGCTTTGCCTTTCTGAAGGCTCTTTGTTTCCGCCAAGATAGCCGTCTGGTGGTTCTCTTGCACCAGGATTGGCTAAACCGGTGTTGGTTGGCACATTTTTCTGCATTCCAGCACTCTGACTTGAAAGATAATCGAGTTGAGCAACTGGAGATTCGATGCTGTGTTTAGCAGTAAAATCTGTAAAGAACTGGCTGAGATCCTCTCTCATGCCATCAAGGTTTGCCTGTACAATTGGTACAATGTATGGAGTCGAAATATATAACATTGTGATCAAATAGGCCTGCGATATTGACACACTTATTTACATGGGTGGGGAGGTTAGTATAATGATGTATAGTATAGTATATGTCTAGTATATTTTCATTGCGGGCTGGTACGTAAACAATCTATTCAATAGGTGTTAACCTGTTTTAAATTTAGCAACCCGAAAAAAACCAGGCCCCAAGACCATAAACTGAGAACAGACTAAGTCAAAATTTAGATTTTTATATCTTCAGTTATATTCAATGTATAAGCTGAAAACTTTGCAGTTGTGCAAAACACTTCAAATCAAATATATGATGAAAATTTTACTTTATTATAAAAATTATTTCAAAAGTTATAGCGATTTGAAATTTTGACTTAAGTCTGTTCTCAGTTTATGGTCTTGGGGCCTGGTTTTTTTCGGGTTGCTAAATTTAAAACAGCTTAACACGAAGACTAATAAGATTCCCATAGATATCACAGCCCTCACAATGAATATGTACGGGTTTAATGCCAAGTTAGCACCTACCTTTTATAAAGACACTTATCTTAACTAAGTGCATTGTATGCTCTTTATCCAGTCATTTTAATTTCAGTGGTAGTGTCATGAACAAGCTAGAAAGCTATCGGTATGTACACTTTAGCTGAGTCAGTGAAATTGTAAACATGAAATTTTCTTCCGACACGGTTCAAGATGATTTAATTAAACTTCATACCCAAATACGGTGTGTTCCCGTTTTGCACACGTCTGATTTCTGGTTAGGATTTACCTGGGTGTATCTGTATTTTGCCTATTTAGGATGATTTTACCCCTACTTTGAACTTTCAGTAGGGCGTGACTTTCTCGACGCTACGTAATGGCGAATACTAGTAAATTCTCATTGGTTACGAAATTAATAACATCAGGAAATTAAAATTGTTGTTGATAACGATGAGACGACTTATGTCCCATCTCTGTGCCGTGAGAGAACTTTTAATTGGCTATTCACTACACCAGTTAACATTCGGCCACATTTATATCATATGTATATTTCAACAGTGAAGGAAAGCTGTGTAAATTTCAGGAGCTAATTAGGCAACGTCGAGAATTCCACGCCTCACTGAAAGTCCAAACTAAGCGTGTAATTCTTCTATCATGAACAGGAAGAATAAATTTTTATTAGCTCACCTGAGCCAAAGGCTCAAGTGAGCTTTTCTGATCACATTTTGTCCGTCTGTCTAGCTGTCCGTCCGTCTGTAAACTTTTCACATTTTCGACTGCTTCTCAAGAACCAATGGGCCAATTTTAACCAAACTTGCTATAAAGCATCCTTGGGTAAAGGGGGTTTAAATTATTAAAATGAAGGGCCAAGTCCCCTTATAAGGGGAGATAATCAAGAAAAAACAAAAATAGGGTGGGGTTATTAAAAAATCTTCTCAAGAACTACTGGGGAAGGAAATCTGAAACTTATGTGGAAGCATCCTTGGGTAATGTAGATTTTAAATTGTTAAAATCATGACCCAGGGAGTAGGGCCGGGCCACAGTAGGGAATCCAAATTTTACATAGAAATATATACCGGTAGAACAAATCTTCTCAAGAATCCCTAGGCCAGGAAATGTGAAACTTGTATGGATGAATCCTTGGGTAGTGTAGATTCTAAATTGTTAAAATCATGACCCCCGGGGGTAGGGTGGGGCCACAATAGAGAATCAAAGTTTAACATAGAAATATGAATAACAATACGAATTGAAGAACTAATATTTAATGACCAAACATAAAAAAACTGTGGTAAGTAACTTACAATGAAGGCAGAAGTCAAAACTGTAGTATAAATCAGGAAAAAGCATCAGAAAATGTGTTCATAAAACATGTATTTCAAAATAAAAGTTGAAATTCCATAAATATATTGTAGTGAATGGAATTTGGTACATATACGAGAATAGATGAATAAATGACAGCATCTGAAAAAAGCTCCGTAAGAAGATTAATACAGTAAAACTCGTTTAGTACGAACACGGATATTGCGAATTCACGGATATAGCGAAAATTTACAAGCTATATAAATTTAATGAATTTTTATACGGTTATAACGAATTCCGGTTAAAGCGAAGTATTTTCATAGGTCCTAGCGACTTCGTTATAACCGAGTTTTAATATGCTATTTTAGGGGAAAAAATTAAGGATATATGGTTTGAGTACAATAACTACTGCAATAATCTGAAATGTCTAAAAGGTAATAGAGGTGACGTTTATCATTTTTTGGCAATATAAAAACTGATTACTTGCCATTATCAGTGAACATTTGCATCATCAGTTAAAAAGAGGTACAAGGGCCACTACACTCACCAGAGCCAATACTAGTATATGAATATGATCCTTTTACATAAAGGCCATAAATTTCATTTCTGGAGATAGGTGTAAATTCTTGATTTTTTTGTAAATAATGCTGTTGAATTAAATTAAATCCCCATGAAAGAGGTTGCAGCCATTTATTTGACGATAGCTGAATGTTTTACCAAGGGATTGTTTATGGTGAATTTATAAAAATTGAATATGACTACAGCAGACATCAGACAAATTTCTATATGAAAAGTGCATATGAGGTTGCGGCAAAGTTGAGCGAAAAAAAAATTCATTTCAAAAAACAAAGTCAAGACTACTGAACTAATTTTAAAGTTATAACAAACACAAATACTAGTTTATGTGCATGTGTACTAGGAAGTTAAAAAGTTACAAAATATGGTATAGTCATTTCATGAGTTTCTGACAAAAACAGTATTCAACATAATTTGTACAGACAGTACTTGATGAACTATGGTCAATACTGTCTTGCGTTGTTTTTTTTCAATTTGTGAACAGCTATTCATACATGTAAAAGAGAATTTAGTCATACTAGTATTATAAGAAGACAACGTGGTTGTCCAGCATTTTTCCAAAATGTTATATACCTGATCAACTGAAGGAAAAATTTGCTCTTGTAAAGGGCGAGAAACTCATTATATAAACTAATCAGTTTAGCTTCTGCATAAGTTGATTCATCGGAAAATTTTGCTAAGGTACTACTGTATGATCCCAAACATCACGCATAGCGTAGATCAAGATTGTGATTTTTTACCTTGTTTTCTTCCTCATATATGACGCTTGTGTTTTATTCAAAATTAAAAATAATGAAAAAATCCAAAACAACACACAACAAATGTAATTCAGCTTCAGCTTTTTGTATGAACCTTGCGCTATACGCTAACGCTTTTCCAGACCTATACAAATAGTTCGTATGTCTGATTCCTGTGAGGGGGCTTACGTACTATTCCAGGATATATAATATGCTAATAAACTGATAAATTATAAACCACAGCAAAAGAACAACAAGAAAACACACAAAAATCTAACTATAGCAATATTTACCTTTCTCTTTTTCGCATAAAACAACTTCTCTTTGCAGCGCTTGTCTCTTTCTTGCAATCTTCGTCTTCGATGTAAACAACTTGAGTATGAATATATTAGCGTGTGGAAATTCAATATTAAACAAAAATCACTGAAAGATATACGAATCAATGTTTCAGTCCCTCATTTTAAAGGTTTTAACTAATAAATATTGCTGAAACCTTCGAATATGTATATTTTTAAAATAATGATATTCGTGAACTACTTTATACTACGCGGCAAACAATGCAAAGCGTTTAGATATTTCGCGCCACTCTGTCAGTATGTTGAGTTGTCGTTCGTATCTCTTTCAGTGTTAATAGATGGCGCTACACTAAGAATGAGTCCCATTACGAAAAACTTTGAGGTTCTTTGTAATTTAGTTTTACATTGAACGAAATCTAATATTCAAAATAAGATAACTTTATTATTACATTTACTTACACTTCAAATTAAAAAAAGAGATCAGTTCAGGAGAAAATGACATGAACTATTTGTGGCGGATGTTTATGCATGTTTTCAGTTGAATATCATCGGAGTAAATTGGCCGACACAGTAGTCTCGCTTTCAGCTACATATAATCATTACAAATTACTGCGCATATAAAATGCGTGATGACCAAGGGAGATTGAACATAGGTCAACTCCCAAAAATGATGTTACATCCTTGGAATATGTATAATTCAGGTAAAAGAATTATGCTATTTTGTCATTATAAAATGAGACTCGGCGACATCCCTTATGTTTAATGTTTTAAACGTCTATAAAATTAATTCAATTTAACATTATTAAATGAAATTTTTAATTTTGATTAGAGTTATTATTATGTATCTTTTGGTACATTATATTTAATAATATGACGCCCAATATTAAAGATATGAACACGGAGACATTACTTTTGGATCAACCCTCGTAATATAATTAAAAAATAAAATATATGTCAATGCACCTGTGTTGCCTGTCCTACTTTAAAAAGCATAATGAAAAGCGTCTAATCGCCAATTAATTGAAAATACAAAAATTATACGTCATTTTCTAATCTTTAGTTGAAAATAAGATAACGTCATTGCTATTTGATCATAAATATTGTTGTTTTAATCTGATGTATTGAACAAAGGAAATGTCGAAATGGAAAAAAAAAAAACACTGAAACGAGCTGTAATGTGTTTTTGATTTGAAATGAGGAAATCGCCAGTAGAGACATTTACGATGATTAATCAGATTCACAGAGGAAAGGGTGTAAATAAGAAACTTGTTTATAGATGGTGTCAGCAATTTTGGCAGGTTATGGGTCATTGAATGATCAGCCGAAGACAGAAAAACCGTGTCTGACGTTGTCAAAAAAGAGAAACGTGTCACGGTTAAAGCGATATGAGAAACTTTAAGTTTGTCTTTTGGTTCTGTTCAAATAATTTTGACAGAGGACTAAATTATATATAGAGTGAGTGTATACAATGGGTGTCAATAATTTCTCAAAAAAGTGAAATGAGTGAATGTGTACGTGAATCTCAAATAAGTGTATAACGGCGCGTATCCGTCATATGACGTTATGTAGGCGCGGCGACTACCATAACTGCACTTTGTATATAGTTCGATATTTTCAAAAATATAACTCATTTTAATTTGAATTTTTCAGAAGTGATTTGTAATAAATATAGCTTTGATCATGTGTAATTTTGTTGATTAACGTCGACTAGTATCAATTTCATCGAAGTTATAACATTACTTTTGGATCAACCCTCGCAATTTATATTTTTTTATCGATGACAACAAGACAAGCGGCCCTATTTTATCTCAGCATTTCGATGTTCACTCTTGATGACATAACAGGTAAAGCAATGAACAGTTTTAGTTTTTTTATCCTGCATTTGGCCTTGAAGTGTAATGCTGTCTGCATAGACTAGCTGTTATCAATAAAGGTAGGTGTGGGAACTCCTAGATTGGGAATATCCTAGCTATAAGGTCAGTCTTAACGGTTGAATACAAGTTTTCTTTTATGCAAGAACGATATTGCATATATGTCCTTATTCTATTGTTAGCGGTATATTCATCTCATTCTATCAGATACATTGCATTGATTTTTTCCATTTTTTTTATACAATGAACTACTTTACATAGCTGACTAATGTTAAGAATTGTTTAAACAGAAATAAATCGGGAGTTAATGTAAATTAACGCAGGATTATTTAAATTTTTTTATACACTCAAAAACCATTCGACCAGATAAGGCAAAATAATTAAGAAAAAAAAAATTAAATATATAATGTTTTTTTCTTAATGGAAAACAGTTTCAAACTCTCTCTTTAATTTTATTTCAATCTGTGTGCTGAAAGAAGCAGAGAGCATATGCGGGGATCTTCTTAAGAGCAGTATGGTCATGATTAGTAACAAAGATAAAACAAACTTGTGTAGATTCAAGTTTGTTCAAACTCCATAAATTCTTGAATTACCTTTGGGTCTAATTATGCATTTGATATCAAGAAAAATCTATGTTTTAATTGACCACTGGGTGTCACGTCATTCTTTTGATGAAAAAGTTAGTTACCTAGAAACAAATGCATGTACAGGAAAAGATTCTTTACATGGGCAACTATTCTCTCCTAGCTGACAAAGTTAATATTTAATTATTTTCACTTTAAAAATGTCTTTTGTTATATCTTTAAAAGTTTAAACCATAAGTTTGATATAAAAAGTGCATTTAATCGCTGTAGCAAAAATATTGTCAATAGAAAAAATTAATAACGTGGTTCAAACCTGACGAGATATCAAAATAAGTTCATGAAGAGAAAAATGATGTATGCATCAACAATATCAAATATTTTAGCTATATTTTATTTTAGGCATTCTAATGCTTATAGACAAGCTCACCGCAGCTTGTTTTTGCTAACTTTGTACAAGTCAAATAAAACACATTCATAGAGATGAATAATGTCATTTATTAAAATGACGCTATAAATGTGAACAATTTAACAAACAAGAAAGGGATCAGATTCACAAGCTTTGCTTATCAGTTACGTAAAATATGATAATGTCTGATCCCCCAAAAATGACCAGAAAAAAGTGTAAAACAAGACAATCAAAACATCACGAAAAAGTTAACAAGAAGATGGCACATCAAAACAAGGTAGAAAAAAAGACAACTTAAATCTCAGAGGAAAATGTTAGCAAAAGAATAGTAGTCAAAACAAAATACATAGAAACAGTAAAGCAAACTGAGTCAGAACTAATCAAATATATGATTTTACATGACACATTAATAGTCCTATTGCACTCTCCGGCGTCGCGTTGGGTCAAAGGTCAATCGGGGATAGATTTCACATCCGGGTGTTTGTACGATAGTAAACAGCAATATACATGCCAATAAAACTGCTAATAAAAAGAAACTACTTATATTACAGAGTGAAAAAATCAGTTTCGGTAAGTTTTAAGCGAACCGATTACGATCAGAAGAAAATTTGATGGAGTTCCATTCAGTATTATCGAGTTATTTGTTTTCATTTATCTGTTTATAGTTCTAACATCTTGTATGACACTGCATGTTTACAGATGGTTTTGTAGAAAATAAAGTTATGTTGTTTTTATTAAAGACGTTTTTCTATGAAAACCAAAACAAGGCACACTTGGTATATGCAACATCAATTACTTTTCCACCCCAAGGTAAAAAATAAATAAATAACGTGGGACTGTTGTCCTAGTGGGTTAATATCATGTTAATGTTGGACTCTTGGACCCTATACCAATGTTCTACGGTTGAAAGCTGCATATTTTGTGTATTTAGACTTGTAAGAGACCAAAGCAATTTTATACTGATCATAAAGCAGTAAACTTGAACTTTATTCTCATAACTGACAAATCAGTGAAGAGAACTGAAAATATGTACATTTTATGAAACAGGAGAGGATAATTTTCTTCCATTTATTAATAAGCTGTTAAGGGACCTCTAGCTATAATAATTTACATCATTACATATTTACAATTCATAAAGTGCTCTGCCTTTAGTACATATATAGTCAGAGACATATGAAAAAAAACATAGGTGTTTATACATGTTATATGTCTCTGTTAAAATGAATTAAATGCATTGAGCATTATGAAATTTGTGATTCATTTAAACATTCTTAGCATGTTTTGCCCAAGTAGCGCAGTGGTTAGAGGGTCAAGCTGCTCTAGAGTCGCGAAGTAAGGAGTTGATCCTTTTGTCGCTGGTTCAATCCCACTGTGGGGCTTGGAGACTGGTCCTTCGGATGAGGTCCTATGTCGTTGTAGACGCTGGCACAAAAAGATCCCTTACAGCTCAATGGCCCTGAGTACCGAGTATAGGACAACATTTGCAGCTCTCCACTGGCAAGTGGTGTCGTTTCCATATGAGTTAAAAATTCTCGAGAGGGACATTAAACAACACATAATCAATCAATCAACTCTAGCATGTTTTTTCAATGACATTTCATAATTAAATTTTGATTGTATTTTCCTTATGATAAATTTTAAAACAGTGATTTCTGTTTATACTGAAAAAGAATAGAAAAATAA
Source organism: Saccostrea cuccullata (assembly GCF_032062105.1). Lineage (NCBI taxonomy): Eukaryota > Metazoa > Mollusca > Bivalvia > Ostreida > Ostreidae > Saccostrea > Saccostrea cuccullata. Next base: position 17,686 of record NW_026932861.1, read on the forward strand.
AATGCATTTATCTTTTTTCCAAAACCAATGTTCTCTATAATGTTTCAAAAAACTTTTATTCTAAGGTATAAGAAATGCTTTGACTTAAATTTAAGCACTACTGTGACTCTCAATTTAAGTCAGTGCTGGATCTTTTAGTAAACTACAAGGGTAAGAGGTAAGAACTTACACTTTAATACCACTGCGTCTTATTATTTGCTTGCAGAAAATGAGATATCATGGTGGTAAGAAATGAATTGACAGTTCTTGCATTTCTCTTTCTTTTTATTTTCCATTGCTTGGTTTTGTGTGCAAGTTTGCAATTTGTTTCAAACGGTTTGACATTCAATTCCTTGCTAAATATGCCTGGGAGACATTGTTGCGTCAGCGGATGTAGCAATGGTGATAATAAGTTGAAGAAATGGAAATCTGAACTTTGTGAACTTCATCTTTGTAATTTTGGAACTGGAAGATGCATTTGTGACCCCCCTTTTAAATTGATGACATGTCCAAAGGAATCCAAAGACAAATACACAAGGAGTGTATGGATTCGAAATATAAATCGCCAAAATCAAAGTGGTGAAATTTGGAGACCAAATAATGACTCTAGAATTTGCTCCACTCATTTTGTGGATGGGAACCTACACCTAGTAGTCCATACTCGACAATTAATATGGGACACAAGGAAAAGGTTACCATGGGAAGACAGCCACCAAAGGAAAGATCTGCAGAGGTTCCTACCAAGAAAAGAAAGTCAACATCCAACTCTGACATACTTAATGACTGTGATGTGACAAACAATCATCATTTGATTGACCATGATTATTTAGAGTACTGCGACACATGTGTTTACAAAGAAGAAGAAATAAGAAAACTGAAAGATCAGATTAAATGTCTAAAATCTGAATTAAATGCATGCAAAAACAAGTCAATTCCAAACCAACCCAAAACTACTGGCATGTTAGATTTATTGAGCAGTGATAGTAAAGTAAAGTTTTACACAGGGATCCCCACAAAGGCTGCCTTCAATGCAGTTTATAATGCTATTCAACCCTCCATAAAAATGTCCTACCACTGTACAACTCTTAAATACAAGAAATTTCAGAAAGCCCGAGTTAGTCGAAAATTAAACCCAAAAGAAGAAATGCTCCTTACTTTTAAGAAGATAAGGCTTGGTCTTTTAGATGAAGATTTAGGTGACAGATTTCAGATATCTCTTTCTTATGTGTCCAGAATTTTTACAACCTGGGTAAAGCTGCTTAAAAAATATCTAAATTGCTTAGTATTTAATGCAGAAAAGGAAGTTGTAAGGCAAAATTTACCCCCTGCTTTTCAGACCGCCAAATACTCTCAGGTTAGGCATATCATTGACTGTTCTGAAATATTTATTGAAAAACCCCAAAACTTGGTACACCAAAATCAGTGTTGGAGTAACTATAAACACCATTATACGGCAAAATATTTAGTTAGCATAAACCCGTCAGGCATGATCAATTTTATTTCAGAGTGCTGGGGTGGGAGGACCAGTGATAAGCACATCACTTTGAATTCGGGCTTCATGGACATTATACAGCATTTTGACTGTGTAATGGCTAAGGGTTTCAGCAATTTATTACAAGATTTTACGCTTCTCCATGCTACATTGTTGACCCCTCCTGGCAGGCATGGGGTTAGTCAGATGCCTGCCAATGATGTCAGAAAAACAAAAGAAATCGCAAACAGGCGAATTTTTGTTGAACAGGCAATTAGGAGAATGAAGTACTTTCGGATTTTGAAATTTGAAATTCCCCTTACACTATGTCAGCACCTTGATGACATTTTGAAAATAATTAGTGGCATATGTAACATGTATCCACCCCTTCCAAAGTACTAAGAAAACTTACTTGTTTGTGCAATTCAATTTATGAATTTCATTAAACAAACATGTGTATTATTTGTAATTGAGATGACATGATGTGATAACTATTTACAACACAAAAATTAAAATAATCAATGTGAACTCAGATTTAGGTACACAGTAATTGAATACATGAATTTAGATCATAGTTTAAGTTCACATTATGTGATTCACAATGTCCAACAATATGAAAAATACATAATTTTTTAAACAATGGTATAAATTAATTTAATTCATTGCTTAAAATGAACAAATAAAGTATATAACCCATTCAATTCAACACAGAAATAGCAAAGTGTTATGTATGTGTTTGCAATTTACTTTTTATAAAGTGAATTCTGAAACATTCACATAAAATGTCATAATCTCTTACAATGATATGCACTAATTGACAAGAAATAAAATTCATTGATAAATTCCAGTTTTTTCCTCTCTATTTTTTCTGTAAATGTCTAAATGGTTCATAAATGTAACAACTTTAGCTATCATTTGCATATGATATGAAAGTCTCACACTTCTTTCCTTTTAGTAATGATAGTTAAACATATATAAACCTACTTAGTATAAGCCTTATTCATTGATGAAACTTCAAAACAAAGTTGAGAAGGTTTTAGTTCACATGATAAGAAAAAAATGTAATGAAATCATCTTGTCATTTTTGTAAGATACACAAATACATGATATAGTACTAATTTGAATAATAAAGATGCAGACAGTCTCTGAAGTTTGATAACGTACTGAAATCAGTTTGTTGAATTGGGACATATTTAATTTTCATTTCCAATAAAAAAAGAAAAGATACATACAACAAAGTATCAACATGCTTTACAGTTTTTACAATTCCATGACTCTAGACTCTTGACATATTTGTTTGTAATGCCAACACAATGAAATGGTACCAAATTGCACATTCACAACAAATGCTACGGTCTTTTAGTCCAGCTACTTCATCAACAATAACCATATTGCATTCAGGGCAAAAATATGTTTTACCAAGTTTCAAATGATTTCAATTTCCATTGGTCTTCTGTTTCTTGTGTCAATAAACTACTAGTCCTGTAATGACCTAGTAAAAATCTCTGGAAGTATGAAAGATGAATAAAAAAATTCCAGACTGACTAACATGTTTGAAAAAAAATCACTGTCAAACACAATCTTTTCATGAAAGGATCCTTGCATGTATATATGGACAGTATAGACCATTTGCTTTGTGACATCTGCCCTTGTACTTGACCAAAATGATTACCTCGTTTCAGTGTTAGTGGTTCTGTGCATTGTAAACAATTTGGCAATTTAATTTGCAAAAAGAAACACATGTACGGCATTTTGGAATAAGTGGACATAAATTCTACCAAACCTTCTCCACAGCAAGAACAAGATACAAGTAAATCAGGGGAAGCAGCTAAAAATGGCCGCTCTGTATCTAAAAATATTCCACATTCATCAAACATGACATTTTTGTGATTTTTTTTGTACATTTTCTTGAAGTCAGCTTTTGCTAGTATCCATTTAACAATTAATTTAACATTTGGATTTAAGATTTATAAAATTGGTAATGAACTAACATCACAATCTTAAAAATCTGTAACTCTCTACTTTTGTGTGAACAGCATAAAAATTTGAAGCAGTTAGTCTTCCTTTCCAGTTCTGTCCACTGGGGGTTGGATGACTGGCCCAAGGTAGCTTTGTTGTTTAAACCTCTGCATCTGAGATGTGATCCATTATTTATCATTCTATGTAATAATTTTCAGCATTGTACACAATAACAGGTGTTGTTGCTCCATAGGCAACTCTGGAGGATCATCAATTACCTGGATTAAACAAAAATACAGAGCACCATTGCTAACTGGGGGTCTATAATACAATATAATTTAATGTATGCAAAAACTTTCTCTGTATGTATATATTTTATAATCTTTATCTAAACTGGCTAAAAAAATTGGTCTATGTAAAGAATAGATTGAGTAAAAATATTTAAAGTTAAAAGCTTTTACCAGAACACACAAGCATTTGGAAGAGCTCCTTCAGGGAGTTTAAAATCCTATTATGTCCTCGTAAAAAGTGTTTCTATGATGTGTGAGGCGTAACTTCAATAGTACACACTGTATTCCTCCCAACAAGTACTAGAACTTATATATAAAGTGCATGCGTTACATCAAGAAAACATGTACCTTAAAACACAAATATGCCCATTTCTAAATTTTCATTGAATTTAACTTTTTAGGGTGCTTTCATGGCGAAAAGATCGTTAGGTTATTTGATATTCTTATTATACTGAACACTTCTTTCGTTCAGTGTTTAGGAAGTACCTTTAAAAATATGAAATTTATTTTAGAACCACTAAATAGCACATAGTAATGTCACGTGCGTGAAACATGAAGAACTTCCGGTATAGTCATTTCCGGTTTCAACTAAAGAAAAACTGAAATTTCTAGAAAACCTTATATCATTTTAAATCTCAGTGTCTAGACTCCCAAATTTAAGATATGAATTCTAGACACCTTATCTCAGGTGCGCGTACGTAACTTTTGAACAGATACTTTTCGAATATAAGACTTCAAACATTGAAAAGGGGGGATGAAATTTTTGAAAGTCAGTTACGTTCGAAAAATTATTTTGCATAGTGACTATTTTAGAATTATTAGAACATATATTTAAGTTTAGCATATAACACCAGAACTTCCGGTTATATGGGTCTGGAAAGTTTTATTTTAAATTGAAATTATGGTTTGCGTGTTGGGGATCATGCCATAAGCTCGTAAAGTAATTAAGATTTTCGTGTAATATTTTGTATACAAAATTTTGATACTGTTGTGACATCATTAGATTATGAAATTAATATTTTAGAAAATAAGGGATTTCTAGGGGCCAACATTAAAAACAGACCTTTGCCCGTAACTTTTTTATTTCTTAATGAATTTTCAAATAGTTTTCAGATTTGACTTTAGCATACAAAGGACAGTCTGAAAACAGCTAAAACCTTTTTGTTAATAGGAATTGTGCATTTTTACGTCTTTCAGAAAATATTTTGCAAGAGTTATTTCTCTTTGTCCACTGTTTGGAATGTTATGATGCTATCTATGTTTCAATTTTTATGCATATGAAGAGTATTCCTTTTACAGTCCCTTAAAATTGCCTATGGAATTTCTATGTTTTGAAATCAATTTTCCATTATATTAAAGAAACATGTATATAATTTGTGAAATTTCATATGAATATTGACTAAAGCATTGTCTCTAGAGGGTAAGGTCATGACAAACAAAAATTAAAAAAGAAAGGATTTTGTTTTCAGATTTCCCTGTAATTTTTTAACATTTCATGTAATTAGATTATATCAAGAATTTAGATATAGAAAAAATTTCACAACATTACGTGATTCACAATAACCCCTACAATTTTATGGAAAAAACTTTTTTTAAACTATATGTGTTTAATTAAAGAATTATGCTTTGAAAATTTAAAACATAACCATGTACAGAAATAGCAAAAATATTATGTTTCAATTTAAGTTTGATATACAAAGAAATTTGCGATATTGTAATATGTCATTTTTTCTTACAATATATGATTAATTTTCAATTCTTAAAATAAAATCTCCATTGTTAAAAAGCTTTATTATTATTTCCTATCGTTCAGCATTTTTTCTGTAAATTGTATTTTAGAAAAAAAAAAATTAAATTCATAAATGTAACAACTTATAGTCATCATTTGCATATGAATATGAAAATTCTAAAGAAGCCAAAAATCATTTTTAATTTTTCCAAATTTTAGATATGATATTTAAACATATATAAAGTGCGCTACTTTTACAAGCCTTGTGGTGATAAACTTCAAAGATTGCAAAGTTGGGATGACATTTTAGTCACAATTGAAAAAATTAATGAGTAGATTTATTATACTTTACAACTACATGATATATAACATATATTTTAATATATAGAAAGAACAGACAGTTCTGAAGTTTTATGGGTCTTGAAATTATTTTAAATTGAAATTAATCGTGGACATCTCTTGCAATTTTAATAATTTGTAATATTTTGTATGCAGAATGACTTTGATACTGTTGTACAATCAAATTATTAAATTGAAATGCTTGAAAATAGGGGATTTTTAGGGAACATTGCAAACAGACCTTTGCCTATAACTTTGACATGAATTTTCAGATTTGTAATGCCAACACAAAAAAATGGTTTCCTTTGCACATGTCACAGATTGCATTTTTAAGTCTTTTAAAAAATAATGCAAGAGTTATCTCCCTTTGTCAAACTCTTTAGACTAATATGACTATCTTGTTTAAATTTTTACACATATAGGTTTTATAAGTACCTTAAAAGCTGGAGACTGTTAAGTTTGAAATCAAACATTATTTCTTAAAGGAAGTAAGCAAGTCTCCACATTATTGCATTCAGGGCAAAAATATGTTTTACCTTCTATCAAATGATTATCAATTTCCATTGGCTCTTCTGTTTCTTGTGTCAATAAACTACTAGTCTGTAATGACCTAGTAAAAATCTCTGGAAGTATGAAAGATGAATAAAAAAATTCCAGACTGACTAACATGTTTGAAAAAAAATCACTGTCAAACACAATCTTTTCATGAAAGGGTCCATTGCATGTATATATGTACAGTATACACCATTTCCGCTTTGTAAGCGACATCTGCCCTTGAACTTGACCATAATGCCCCTCGTATGCCCCTCATTTTCAGTGTTAGTGGTTCTGTGCATTGTAAACAATTTGGCAATTTACATTTGCAAAAAGAAACACATGTACGGCATTTTGGAATAAGTGGACATTTAAATTCTACCACACCTTCTCCACAGCAAGAACAAGATACAAGTAAATCAGGGGAAGCAGCTAAAAATGGCCGCTCTGTATCTAAAAATATTCCACATTCATCAAACATGACATTTTTGTGATTTTTTTTGTACATTTTCTTGAAGTCAGCTTTTGCTATGGGTTCCATTTCCCGTCCATACTTAAGGGCTTTGACATTTGGATTTACAGATTTATACCCCATTATTCGTAAAAGTAATGAACTAACATCACAATCTGAATTTCTTTTGTAACTCTCTACTTTTGTGTGAACAGCATAAAAATTTGAAGCAGTTAGTCTTCCTTTCCTTAGTTCTGTCCACTGGGGGTTGGATGACTGGCCCAAGGTAGCTTTGTTGTTTGCTTGAACCTCTGCCTCTGAGATGTGATCCACCCGGTTATTTATCATGTTTTCTATGTAATAATTTCAGCATTGTACACAATAACAGGTGTTGTTTCTTCCTGCTCCTTAGGCAACTCTGGAGGATCATCAGTACTCTGCATACCTGGATTAAACAAAAATACAGAGCACCATTGCTAGACTGGGGGTCTGATAATACAATATAGTTTTAACGTATGCAATAAACTTTCTCTGTATGTATATATTTTATTATCTTTATCTAAACTGTATTGATCTATTAAAAAATTGGTCTATGTAAAGAATAGATGATGAGTAAAAATATTTAAAATTTTCTTGGTTAAACTAGCTTTTACCTTTAAACACACAAGCATTTGGAAGAGCATCCTTCAGGGAGGTTAAAAGGGTCCTCCGTATGTCCTCGTCAGTGTTTCTGGTTGTGTGAGGCGTAACTTCATAGTCTGCTTTATTCCTCCCAACAAGTGGTCTAGATACTGTATATATAAAGTGCATGTACTTTACATCAAGAAAACATGTACCTTAATTGTACACAAATATTTTTTGCCCATTTCTAAATTTTCATTGAATTATAACTTTTACCTCTTATTATGCTTACATTAAACTGATGTTATTATATAACTGTGTGTCTAAAGTATTATTTTTTTAATGACCAAGCTTTTTAAAAAGATTACCTGGTAATCTTAATCACATGCAGCCATAGTGTAATTCATTTTGTAAAGTCTTTTTGTATGACAAGAGTCATTATTGAACTGTGTGAAAGTTCTGGTATACCTACCAGCTTTACCATGCTTTGACTTTTTAAAGTTCATATCCTTGATTTGGGCAGGTTGAAGCTTTTTTTCTGTTGGTTTAACCCATACACAAGTTCCAGAGGTGCAAAATGTAAGCCCCAGTTTGTTTGCTGATTCAATACGAAAAAGCAAACCAGCTACATGGTTGCAAGATTGTCCCAGGCTGCAATATAAAATCCAGTTATCATTATAAACCAAAATACTTGATATTATTTACAACACTTACACACATGGACATGTGTATATAATGATTATAAGTGAATAATATACATTGTAGGTCTATATATGATTTATTTATTTCTGGGATATGTAGAAACAATTTCTTGATTATACCTAATTTAATCGATTATATTACATTTCATAGGTCATTTAATTAACCTTTAAAAATAACTAATCAATTGAAAATTGTTCTCATGATCACTTACCCTGAGGTACAAGAACAGTAGGCACTTATAACTGTTCCAGTTTTCTTCTCAAAACAAACCCAAACACTGTGTGTTTCAGCATTAAGATTCTGGGAAGGTGTGCACCTGGCACGCAGAAAACAGTATGGTGATGATGATGATATGGGATGATAAAACACTTCTTTCAGCCACTCTGATGAATAATACTCATATGCTTTTCCTATCTTATACTGATTCAGATGTTCACACGCCTTCTCCTCACTTTCAGATTTCATTAAAAATGTAGTAATGTCTGTAATAAACACTGGTGGCCAATGAGACATACCCTGTTTCTCGTCTTCCCACTTATCATAAATTAACAAAGGGTCTGGTAAAGTAACATCACCAACTTTGAGTAAACGTTTGTAGGTATCTAATTTAGACTTTTCATTTTCTTCTGCTGTTGGTATAATTGGCATATTAAGCTTACTTGCCGCAAAAGCCAGAGCTATCAGTTCTTTCTTATTTCCGGTGCTTGAGAGTCCTCGCCTGGTCAAAAATGACCACAACGCTTCAATTTTCCAATGAGAAAAATCATTTAAAGTACAGCTTTGATCGCCAGGATCCATAATGTATATATGTATGTATAAAATATCAAAGTTATAAAATACTAGTCAAAATAAACCGCTGTGTATTACTTCGTGACTTCCGCAGGCATCCATTACAGCGTCCTTATCCCCGATTGACCTTTGACATGCATATTTAACGAGCAATACCAAAATGGCGAACCCGAACGTGCAATAGGACTATACACATTTTAAGGGATAGGAATGCTGGGGCGGAGGAGGGTCTTCAAAATGAACGTGCCTCATGTTAGCTTAGTCAGCGGGTTATCACAATATATTTCCATTTCTATTTTTTTTCTCTGTGATAACTCTTTGAAAGTTAGGGGTAGTTTATTTCTTGATAATTCTGCCGGAATGTGAATTAGGCAGGTCTGTAGGTCGGGAGCTAAGGAGGCCTAATACGCATGCAATTCTCGTGCGCATCTGTCTCTGTGTCTGACGCTAAGGAGGCCAAATATGCATGTAAATCTCGTGCGGCTGCCTTTGTGTGTGACGTCGGTTGGCGAGGACTATTGAAATTGGCATGGAAGTCATCATGTGATTCAAATCTATTTATCTACATTTTAAAGTCTAGATCTACAATTTTATTTCACAATGAAATGGAAATATAAGGAATCACTGTCTAGTTAGGAGGGTATGTCAGGGACATCAACAATAGTGGGAAACATGGGATAATTTAAGCATAACGGGCTTCGCCCGTTATGCAAATTATCCCATGTTTCCCACTATTGTTGATGCCCTGACATACCCTCCTAACAAGACAGTGATTCCTTAAACAACTGAATGACTCGCTGAGCTGACCACGTGACCTTACACCTTCTATACCCGCGTAATCCATCAGCCAAGGCGTGGATCTAATAATTTCACAATTTACAAAAAAAAAAATCCTACTGGAAACCTCAAAATAAGTTATCCCATTCAATATATAAATACAATTATTATTCTAAAAATTGTTTTTTTTGTCTTATGGGCCTGACTAAAGGTAACATATATTCAGGAAGTGTGTCAGCTTTGCTCCGGATGCAAATTTGGGAAGGGCAGAGGAAAAAGTACAACGTTTTAATATAAAGAAGAGAAGGTAGCATATTCCCCCATTTTCTTCATCATACTTAACTTGACAGTTAATTTTTTATCTTCAGAATTTCAATTAAGCCTAACAACCAACAATGAAAACCTACGAAATTAGAGTAAAGACTAGCGGAAGAATAGGAAGGGGGTAATCTTTTTAAGAGCAGTATGGTCATGATTAGTCACAAAAAAAAAAAAAAGCTTTTGTAAATTCAATTTTGTTCAAACTCCATGAATTCTTGAATTACCTTTGCGTCTAATTATGCATTTGATATCAAGAAAAATCTATGTTTTAATTGACCACTGGGTGTTACTTCCTTCTTTTAATGAAAAAGTTTGTTACGTAGAACAAATGCATGTACAGGAAAAGATTCTTTACATCGGTAATTGTTCTCTCCTAGCTGACAAAGTTATAGTTTAATTATTTTCACTTTGAAAATGTCTTTTGGTATATCTTTTAACCATAAATTTGATATAAAAAGTGCATTTAATCGCTGTAACAGAAATATTGACAATAGAAAAAATTAATAACGTGGTTAAAACCTGACAAAAAATCAAAATAAGCTCGTGAAGAGAAAAATGATGCATACAGCAACAATATTAGATATTTTAGCTATATTTTTTTTCTTATCGGCCTGACTAAAGGTAACGTATATTCAGGAAGTGTGTCAGCTGTGCTCCGGATGCAAATTTGGGAATGGGAGAGGAAAAAGTACGTCAATGTTTTAATATAAAGAAAAGAAGGAAGCATATTCACTCATTTTCTTCATCACACATACTTGGCAATTAATTTATCTACAGAATTTCAATAATAAACAACCAACAATGACCACCTACGAAATTAGAGTAAAGACTGGTGATAAAATGGGAGCAGGGACGGACGCCAACACAGAAATCGCACTACGTGGTAGCTCAGGAAAGCAAACAAAATCTGCTCTTCTTGATAACTGGTTTAAAAATGATTTTGAACGTGGCAAAACAGATGTTTTCATCATTCAAGACGAAACAGATATTCCTGAAGTAACTGAGATCAAGTTGCGAAGAGACAAAGCCGGTTTGTTCAGCGATTGGTTCGTTGAAAAAGTTGAAGTAACCAATCAGAGGAGCGGAAAGACTAACGTTTTCCCAATACTTCGGTGGATTCGCCCTGATGTTGACCTCTATTTTGGACGATATGATGTCTCTCTGCCACAGTTTGATACTCGGCTGCAACAGCGCAGTGCTGAGTTGAATGAGAAAAGGAAGCTCTACGAGTATGAGGAGAAAACCCCAGGATTACCCGTACAGGTACGTATGGAAATCTGTCTTCATCAAAGAATAAGGTAAATGTATTTATTATAAACTAAATTATTTTTTATTGTCTCAACTCTTATATTCGTAGGTTAAAAATGTCCCTGAGGATGAAGTGTTCTCTTCCTCTTACAAGGTAGGATTGCATAATTACTGGTTTTACAATATCCGGTGATGGTGAAACAGTTGAACCTTTATTTCGTAAGGTAGTCCGATCCTCAGGTTTATAAAATTAGCAGTTAAGTTATCAAAAATACTCATAAAAGTATCTCTGAATCCACAAAGCTATGTAAATTTATCCACAGTATTTCTTTAAAGTTGAAGATGCAAGTTAATCATATTATATAGGGAAAATTGTCAAATCAACAATATTTTTGCAGAAAAAGCGAATTGGAATATCAGCACTGCGTTTTCTAATTGCAAATTGATCATCAAATATATTTTAGGTTAATAAATGATAGTTATCCAGGCATTCAGAAAAATTGTCATGATTTTTATACTTATTTAATATTTTTTGTCTCCTATTTCCGTCAAGTATTCTATAATACATAGTGTAAAACTTTTTGCTATCATTGCAAAACACCACATATCACTTCTTATTTCATATAATGCTATTAAGCATTGGTATCTAAGGCTGGATTCAAGAAAATCTTATTTCTCTAAAACTATATTATTTTTTTTCCTTTCATAGGGTAAAAATGTCAACTTTTATATGACCTTTTCTAAGACTTCAGAAAACCTTTGAATCTTATAAAGATGAATAAAATGAAAATTGTTGCATGAAAGAATTCCATTTTCAAGCTTCATTTTGATGCATTTCAAATAAAATATTAATTTTTGGAGTTATCCTTCCTGGCTGAAGATCGGATATCCTTAATCTTCTTACAACTAGGACGTAAAAAAACAATACAAAATAGGAGCAGAGCAAATACGGAGCTCCAAAACATCAGAGGTAGGATCAGGTGCCGTGGAGGAGAAGGCATCCGATACAATGTTTAGTATTGATTAAATCACGTGAACACTAATTTCTTTATTTCCTTTAAGGTGTTCGAGCATGTATAATAACCATATTTTGTACCCCAAATATGAATGGTCTTAATATTTAAGTTATGGTAGCACGTTGAAGATATTGTCAAATAAAAATAATCCACCAAAGGAATTATAAAATTCTGATTATTTTTTCAATTAATAGAACATTAAATTTTACATTAAAGTCAATGGGCAGGGCATGTCTTTAACAGGTCTGGACGATTTCAGGGGTTCAAAAATCCTCAAGCCCGACGTCCCGGACTAACAAATTCCGGATCCGGACTCGGCATTTAGAATTCGCCAAAGTCCTGGGACTTGGCTATGTTTCTTGTTTATCTTTTTTTATAAGTTAAAAAAATGATCGTAAAGCTAAAAATAAAGCAAATTCTCAAATGTATTAAGTAAAAATGTGGGTTTGTGGGCGTTAAAATACCCATAAAACATTACGAACGTTTCGAAAATACAATCCGTCTTTTTATTTTCCGTTGCGGTTAGACTCTTGCTTTTACGCAATTCCGCATGTTTCCTCCTATATATATATGACAAACGGCAATGAGTTTGTTAAATTTAGGCTTTAGCTGTGACTTACAGCACAGTCTAATTTTTATTTATTGTAACAGATGGTTTATTAAGTAGTGAGTATTTGTAAAAGTTATTGTAATGTACCAGTAATCTATAAGTCTGGTATTGTGTTGAAATACTCATGTATGACTATATGACAGTTTATGGAGGAAAAATAAAACATATATTAATACACATAGTCTTTATTCATTCAATGCAACAAATGAAAATAAATTATAAATTTAATGATGTATAGGTAAATATGGACTCTGAAATTTCTTCCTCGGACTTGCCTAAAATTTACTCTTCAAGTCCTGGACTTGACCATGACAAAAAAAAAATTTGAACCCCTGCGATTTCCAATTATGGAAGTCAAGAACGATAACTGAAAGTTGCTAAAAATATACATCATGTACACGTAATTATATTTATATCCAATCAAATAACAGCATTTCTACACACCCCAAATCATATCTTATAAAGAACAAAAAGAAAATACGTGCTTTTATTTTTCTTTCTCAAACAAAAAATCTTTAGAAGTAAGATAAAAACTTTTGAAGAATACGGTATTTTCCACATATTTACCGTGAAGAACCTTGAAATTTTTATCTCGGTAAAAAAAAAAATGTCTGATACAATGTAATCGTTTACGGAGGAATAAATCACACCAGCAAGTTTTTATCAAGTTCAATCATAACATTTACCAGAATATACTGTATGTTGGTAAATATAACTTTGCTTAGCCATCTGATTTTCATCGATGATGCTTAAATTCCATATGGTATAGATCCACTTCACACAAGTGTTTATCTACATATAGTTTTAAAATATCACGGATTTCATAAGCCCCGAATACTAAGCCATGCAGACTTTAAATGGGCATAAGGAAAGGCGTAAAACGTGGAGAAAATTGAATAATTTTACATGAATGCGTATTATCCCAATATCTTACCTCGCATACCAGAAACTGCATGGACGGCTTTGTTATAAACACTCAGAAAATAATTAAGACTGTTATCCATACGATAGATTTTTATGTCAGACTCTAAAGACTGAAAAATGTCCGTGTTTATTATATCAATTTTTTTTACTTAAGTTAAACTATTAGGATTGCTACCTCATATAATCTCACTTTAAACGTTTTCTAAGCTTTCAAGTCATGTTTGTTCACAGAATTGTCATAAATATTATATTATTCCTAAATGTGCATAAAGTTTACAAAAAATGTTCCCAAAAAATCTTTTGAGCAAAAAACTGTAAAACCACGTGTTTTATTTATTTTCTCATTGGTTTGTATAAATGCTGTTATCTGATTGGTCAGAAGGACTACCACCTTGTTTATTCTGTGTATTTATAGCAATTCACGGTTATCGCTCTTGACTACCATATTTGGAAATCATCCAGACCTGTAATATGTCATTTAAACTGCATAAACAGTTTTGTGAAGTTATTCATTAACTCATTTACTAAAGTATGAAGTAAAATTAAATATTACCCTACTAAAGTGTTTTGACAAAAATAAAATAATCCCCCATATCATCGAATAGAAATTAGAGCGAATGATATATTTCAACACGCTAATTATATGTAACGTAGAGAAAACCAGATAAAGAGAAAGGTAACAGAGAAAGGTACTAATCTTGAAAGAAACAGAAACTTGTTATTCTTTTGAGATCGAACTAACGGGTAATCGAGCCCTACATGTACCTAGCTATCTGAATTGGTAGATATGATACATAAACACAACACTATATCAATTAAGTTCATGAAATACTTCTGTTGTGAAATACTTATTTATTTATTTTTTTTTTTTTTGTAATAAATTTCTTAGAAGGAAGACGGAACCTTTCTGACAATATAGGGGAAACACATTAAATTTATTAAGATCACCCAGTTGATAAAACTTTTTCACAGAAAAAGGAAGGATGCAACCCACACGCACTTGTTTCGTATATGGGGAACCGCTACTTATTTTTCACCAAAAGGTATATAAGTCAATGTCAGACACCCAAAAAACCACTCCGGTACATATCAAATTCCGGAAGACGACACTAATGCATCGTTGTTTCAATTTGATTCATTGCAACGGGACATTGCTTTTGTGCAAATGTTTTACCTAATATAACCATGTATACGTAGCTCTTTCTGCTGCTTGTAATATATTTTGGATTCATTTCGTTTACATCTTAGTAGAGGAGTTACAAAAAGATCCAAAATACATGTAGGGAGTTAAGTTACCTATTCTTTGTTTTAAAATACACAGATTCCTTAGAATTTATTTTTGGCTACGTAGTTTACCAGGGGAATTTTTCACAATTCGCATATATTCGCTTTCTAAATGGATTAATAATTACATTAAACGATAATGCAGATATAGAACCATTCCCAGGTAAGCTTGGACTTTCAGTAAGGCGTGGCATTCTCGGCGCAACGTAATCAGCGTCTCTCAAATGACGAAGAGATTCTTACTGGTTAAGAAATTAATAACATCAGGAACTTTAAATTGTTGTTGACAACGATGAGACGACTGAAGCTCCACCTTTTGCCGGACGAGAAGTGTTTATTTGATACACTACTTGGCATTTGCCCAAATATCTATCCCATGTATATTTCAACAGTGAAGGAAAGCGGTGTAAATTTCAGATGCTCAGTATGTGATGTCGAGAAAGCCACGCCTTATTGAAAGTCCAAGCTAAACTGGTAATTGTCCTATTAGTAATATACAGATCTACTAGTTATGTAAATAATGAAGGAAACGAGTTACAATAGCACAAACAAACAAAAACTAGGAATGTTTTACACATGAAATTATGGTTACATTATCACAGATTGATCTGCTACAAAGAAAATACAGTCTGAAGGCGGGTAAAACCTTGGAGATGATTTTCGGTGATGGATCCTGGAAAACTTTATATGACTTGACAGGTGTCTACTCAAAAACATTTGGAGAGCCGAAGGTAACACATCTGTCGTGTTATTTTATCTAAAGTATTGCTATGGATTCATACTAATTGTTATTGCCTCTTCAAAGCGAACATCTGTAGGAAATGGAGTTGTCATAGTCATTAAATGTTCGGCTCATCAAGGTGTCAAGATTTTTCTTTAGCATTTTGTGAAGAAATCCGTTTTAAACGGCAACAATTTTTAAAGTACATATATGAATAATATGCTTATTTATTCTTTTTTATGGTCAAAGCAATGGCTACTCTCTTTCCTAAAATAAAATGTACATGTCCTTAATCGAGCAGGGGATGCAGGACTGGGAGAGTGATATAAGTTTTGGATGGCAACGATTAAACAGCGCCAACCCCAATCTGATTCGGCTCTGTACGCATATACCAGACAAGTAAGGGATCTTAATTAATGCTTATCTACAGACATAATTAATACATCGAATATTACGTTTAGGGAATAATATACATGTCACTATTATACATGTCAACCAAAACAACAATTATGTTTCCAGTTTTAATCAGTGATAAAAAAAAAAACAGTTGTATTCTTTCAATTTGAAATTCATTTCAGGTTTGGGGTGACCGAAGAAATGATCAAACCTTTTCTAGATGGACTGACTTTGTCCCAAGCCATCACTGACAAACGACTGTTCATCATTGATCTGGAAATACTGGATGGGATTTCTCTTGTCGATGGATTTGTTGTAAGTCAAACTATCGCATCGTATATATATACGATATTTATATATGTTTACAGTGTATATAAAGAGTCTTTATTTTCAATCCATTCTTTGTGCATCCATTCAATAAGATTTAGTAATGGCTTAAAAGGACAATGATTATGCATTTATTAAAATGTTATTTATGTTTTTTTTAAATTACATGCAGTGTCCGATTCCCATCGCCCTCTTCTTCGTTAACAGTAAAAATCAACTATTGCCAGTTGCGATACAACTTTTTCAACAGAAGGGATCAGACAATCCAGTAAGAACGACGTCTTGATGAAGCTTTAAATAGAAATCGTACTGAAAGTAAAGGTTATTGAGCCTTTGGTGTAAGACCGTCCTCTGAATGATAGAGGTATGACCTACTATATTTCAGGTGTTTCTGCCCAGTGATCCACCTTATACATGGTTGATGGCCAAAATGTGGTACAACGTAGGGGACTCAAATTATCACCAAGCGATAACGCATCTAGGTAGAATGGTGTCATTTTTTAAAGTAAAATATATCTATCCCCATAAATGCATTTAGTATTTTAATATGCATGCAATCATCTTTGTAGCAGTGCTGCATGGTCGTAATGTAAAACGAAAACTGTTAAAGATGCATCATTTATTTTTTGCCATGTTTATTATTAGTACACCGAAAATCTCGGGCCAATCGGCAAGCCTCGACTGATACTGCTTCACTCCATACAAACCTTGAAAATGCATCAGACCGGTGCATTTCTCAGTCTGAATTTCCTTTAACTCATTTAATTCTTCGCTACGCGTATGAAAACTTCAACAAATCACGTTTTATAACTGGTCTAATTCTTTCTTGTGTATATTGGTTTTGATTAAAACCTTAGGTTAGTAATCTTTGAAAGTATAAATTTAACATGGTGTGGGTGGTCCACAAGGTAACTCAGATTTCAAAGGAATAACCTTATGAGGAATTTCAAATTGGACCACATGATTGTACGTTAGCAAAAAGATAGTAACCGTTTACGTCCAAGGTTAGTGGAGCCACTGAAGGAACTCCGAGTGATCTCCGATCCTCACCCCTCCAAATGGTAAAATTTTTAAATTGCTAATACGACTTTTTAAACAAAAGAGGACTGCATGTAGTCTTTGATGAAATTTTGAGAATCATTCAAAATATCTTGGATTTTACAGATAAAAAATATCACTGTTGGTGTTATAAGACACTTAGAGTACTTAGTATATTTATTATTTCTGTGAAATGAGTAAAGAATGAATTACTTTGTGCATATTGAATAGGTTAGCGAGATGTCAAATATAAGTAGATGATATTCAATACAAAAACAAGGTACACTTTTAATACAAATTAAGCCCTGTAATTTTTTGAATATGAAAGTGATATAAGAAATTAAAAGTTATTCTTTCTGAATAAAAGGAATTCCATGCAGTAAGAATACACAAATAATTTTTCTCATATGACCTCATGAATGCTAATTGTGACGTCATTAACTTGTGCATTTTCCCGTATTTTCTTAAAAAGTTGCAGAAGACATCAATTTTCAGTGGAATTTTCTTTCAGAAAACATACTCTGCCACCGTCGCCCACAAAGATTTTGAGATATGTGATTTTTCAAAGCAAATTACATATATCTAAAAAATGAAGTGGGCGACGGAAGTAGACACTTTTTTCTAAAGGAAAATAAGCACAGAAATGAGTCATTTCAAGGCTATTCTGCATTAAACTTAGAAATGTACCAAATTAATGACGTCATATTTCCAGAATTGTCCTCCGTCATACCATATTCTTTAATGATTTATCGTATTCATCTACTCAACTATTTATAAAGCCAATTTCATAACTTTTTAAGAACATTAAATTTTAAGGCGCAATAAGTCCAAACTGTACCATCTTCTTACCTTTATTCAGGTTACACCCATCTAGCAATGGAAGGCGTGTGTATAGCAGCCAATAGATGTCTGTCTCCTTCCCATCCCATGTTTAAACTGTTGGCGCCACATCTTCTCTACATTATTGCTATCAATGAGTATGTATTATGATATTTTCACATAAAGATTAATATACAATAACTTAAAGATCTTCATAAAAATGAAATGAATCCATAAATATGTATATTTTTAAAGTCTACAAACAAAAGACTTTCCTTTCTTGATGTAAGAAATCTTAAAAATGATTTAATTTACTATTACCGGTATATCGATCCCTTTTGCATTGCAATTCTTACAAAGTTAAACATATAAAATAGAATTTCCATGAAACATTCTCTTGTTTTATTTTTGACATTATTAGCCGCGCTCTCGGCTTCCTTGTGTCTCCTGGAGGATGGATTGATAAAACAATGGTGGTGGGAAGCAAGGGTGTTGTTGAACTGGCTGCAAAAGGGTGAGTTATTATGGATTCCATTTAATTGGTTTACTTTCAATACTATCATAATCTTTTCAAAAGAAAAAGTAGACAGCAAATCAGTGTTCATCTTTACGGTGAATTCCATGTCACACGCGATCAATGCAGATATATTAAGGAAAGCAATAAATAAAAATGTAAGTTATATACAACTCGTACCGTGTATTGGTGGACGATATTGAAAATACAGCGATCAATCTTTAAAAAAAACATATAATGAAAATCTGTAAACGGGGCAGCAAATACGGAAACTCTTGAATTCCAAAGGTGGGATTAGGTGCCTAAAAGGTGTAAGCATATCCTATACCCTGATGTCGAAACAGTCCATAGTCAAATTATTATAGACACAAAGGTTTTACAATTGATATGAAAAACATTGGCAAAGTTCTTGGGTTAAAATTGAATGATTATTTCAAAAAGAGAATTAAGCATTCGTCAAAGCTTAAATGCAGAGATCACTCATAACTTGAACATTTTCTTTTAAACATCCAGCAAACTAGAATAGATAGCATGTATAAATTCTTCGTTGATTATTTTAGGCACATATAAGTGCCATTCAAGCTGCTGCTTGTTATGGTACTTAATCATATCATTTGTATAATTTTAGGCTTGTGCTTACAATTACAAAAGAAAATATCGTGATTTTCCTCTCTGCTTATCTTGCAAAACATATGAAAGATCTCCAAAAACCTTGCTTTATTCGGTCGTTCATTTAAAATATGTATTTTGTTTAGGACAAGCTCTTGGAGAATGGATGTAGAAGGAACCTATCCAGAATTTTTGAAAGAAAGAGGGGTTTGTTATCTCATAATTTTTTCTTTCCTGGTTTTAAATAGTATTTGACAACGTGTGTTTATTAATACTTATTAATATATTAACTTAATATGTTACCTTTACCACTTTTAACGTGTTTTTTAGTCAATTTGCAACAGAATATATGTATCTATCACTTTTAACCATCTTCATATTCGAGACCATTTTCCCACAATTTAGAGCCGTTCAATATAATAACATATTTACTTATGATAAGGTTCAAATTTTCTTGAAATATAATTAAGGTTCCGGAAATATTGAAAAAAAATGTATTCGAATGTCGGAAGTAGGATTTAAAGAATATAAACTCAAATACATAGACTCAAAGTTTGCTTGAAAAGCATACCGTTGCATATAAGTAAACATAACAAATTCGAACACATGCAATTATCTTAAGTTGCATTACAAAGAAATGTTGCATCTATCAATGCATCGCTTCGTGCACAAAAGCAACGTTCTCGCGAGAATAACAACAAAAGTTAATGTCTATTGTATTATTTTTTGTGTGGGAATAAATCTCCAGTTTTTGTAATAATTCGACACCGTTAACTACCGAGTAACTACTGTAAGTCGTTTTAACTCCACGGTGTTAAAATTTCACGCTATCTGAAAAAATACCTTTTCATTTGTAATATTTTTTGACAGTTATATTGCAAGGATGGAAAAATCCTACCAACATTCTATCAGCGTGACGATAGTCTTGACCTTTATGAAGCCATTCGAAATTACGTCACCAAATATGTCCATCTCTATTATGGTGCGTATTTTTTTGCCTTTGTATTGAAGATATTAAATTTTCAATAGATGGGAAACGAACAAAATACAAATCAATTGAATAAGATTCAAAATAGAGAAAACATAGGTATAACGCTTCGTGTACATAACAAAAGCAAACTTTTTAGTCATATACATGTACTTGGTTGTAATATGTTTTCTTTTATCCAACAGACACGAATGATAAAATTAAGGACGATCCTGAAATTCAAAACTTTGGGCGTGAATTATCAATGCCTAAGTCCAAAGGAGGTTGCGGAATTTTGGTAATAACGTTATTGTTTCCCAGCAGATCGTTTTATATAGCCCTATAGATTGTTATTTTTTCTAATGAGTATAACATGTTATAAAACTTCATGTTATCCTATAATCATTTGTGACAATCATTTAACTGTAACCTAAAACTGCTGGAAATTAAGCTGTCAGTCAAATTGTGTGCATGTGTATGATAAACTTTGAGCCTCCTACAAAAAAAATGAAATTTCTGGTTCTGGGATCTTGGCAATGGTGTTAAAAGTGGAGATTTATTATTATTGTGAAAAATCATTATTTTCTAATATTTCACGCCAAAATATGGCTGAAATATTGCCGACTCTACTTTAAACTATTTACATTCAATCAGTCAATCCTCTCCGAACCAAACTAGGTGTTTAGGGACAAACTAAATTCAGGGTTTTGAGGAGCAAGAGTACTTAAATTGTAAAATTGATGGCCCATATCGGATTGTTCTGCGTCGCTCAAATAGAGGATATGCGACTTTTTAAAAACCCCTTGTCTACATTTGGATCTTAAGCAGAACTAAATAAACTATTATAACGAGTAAAGGTTCCTTTACTAAAACTAAATAAAATTCATGGTCCAAGAGTAAGGCGGGTTCTTTTTATTTAAAAAGACAAATGTGTTAATTTGGATCTTCTCTGTATTTGGTTAAGTTGGGAGACAATCTGTATGCACGGTTACGATGAGCCAGGTTGATCCAACCTAAATTTTGAAATTCATGTCCCCAGTCTCAGAGGCTATGGTGGGTGTAACTCTTCCAACCATGTAATAAAAATGAATTTTAATCTTTTGCAAATCCTTTCACTAGGTGCAATGTACTTGGCTGGCAAATTAAGTACATCTTCTATACTGAGCTAAAGGGTTTTTTTCCTATCAACTTTGTAAAATTCATACAAACACATAAAGGTTCTCGATAAAAAGCAGGACTCCATTGTTAAAGAAAAATTTTACTCTTAATTGATGAAGTTATTTCCTGTGATTACTCACCTATGTATAGGGTATAATATATATATATATATATATATATATATATATATATATATATATATATATATATATATATATATATATATATATATATATATATAATGAATGACTTGGTTGTCCTTTTAATCCTTGTGTTTCTTAGTTTCAATTCCTTTCAGTGAGAAAATCCAAAGCATTTTCTTTTTATTAGGGTGTTCCATTTAAAGACGGGAAGTTCAGTTCAGCAGAGGACTTGATACTTGTGTTCACTTCCGTTATTTACACCAGTAGTGTAGTTCATGCCGCTGTCAACTTTCCTCAGTACGATACATACGGATTTCCCCCGAACTATCCAACAAAAATCAATGGACCTCCCCCTAAGGATAAGGTATTGATTTACTGACCAGTGTATATACAAATAAACCTGAAATTGGATGTTAAAGGATAAAAAATGTGATAGTAGTCAATTTCTGTGTTAATAAAAAGTATAAATAACATGTACATTTCTGAAAATTTTGGACTTGATCGTCAATTTAAGGAAGAACTTTGGTTAAGTGGCAAAAATATAAAGGCCGAGTTTCAAACCAGGTAAGTTTGGCGAGGATGAAGCCTGTAGAGTTCCGATGGAACCCTGATTCTCGCTTGTGTATAATACACAGATTCACAGAAAGTCACTTGTATTACCTTTGCGTTTTTCTATGAGTTACATGCCAATCATTGTCTCGTTTTTCTTAAGTATGAAAAGAAACAAAACGATGTTATTTCTCCGATTTAACCACACTAACTATTTGTTAGAATATATTCCTAGATTTCAACATCAAAAAAATTATTTATTCAAACTATTTTTCAATATTTCTTTCCTGATAACTTTAGATTGAGAGAGAAAAAGAGCATTTACTTAAAATATGTTAAATGCCTGTTTCAAGACCTTTTCGAATGTACTTTTGTTGTTGATCCAAAATGAATTTGAATTACCAAATCTATACTGTATTCCGAAACTTCATAAAAATCCTTACAAACAAACGTACATAACGGGGTCCAGTAAATTTGCAACCAATCCTCTTTTTTTATTCCTCGCTAAGATTTTAACAATAGTGAAGGAGAAACTTTAAGAGTACTGTGCAACAATGTATTTGAAAAATGGTGTAAATCAGATGTAGATACCAAAAGAATTACAATGATTTTTTGGAACATTTGAAAACACAACATTTTACCAAAATAAACATAATAAAAACTCAATACTTTTTAACTTGATGTACAACTATTACTTTTGCAGCAATATACATTCATCATCTGCTACGGGTTTATATCTCTCGATTGATTCGATAAAGAATAGAACTTTTCACGTGTGCATTTTATAATTAAATAAATGATATTTGATCCCACAACAATCTTTGTGCAGGTTAACGTTTTAGAAGTCGTTCTCATAACTTTTTAATCGTATACCATTTTTTTTTAGTTTTCTATATATGACGCAGGTCTCACGATCAAGACAATATTCCATAAAACTTACATCCCAACTTACATCCCAACAACGAGGACCATGATTTCGTGAATTTTTTGGCTTATATTCTATTTATTTGGCAGGGTAACTGAAAAAGTGATAAATCTGACAATTTTTTTTTTAATTTCAGAAGCCATTGCAGGAAGAGGAAGTAGTGAAGGCTCTCATTGACAGGGCTACCACTCTAGACACGATGATTATCACGAAAATCCTGAGTGCACGAAGTACTAACGCTCTCGGTGACTTTGAAGTGAACTATATTTATGACCCGCCAGCAGTAGCGATTGTGGAAGAGTAAGACATCTTAATTGTTACGTTTACCAATTGCGCTCCGTTATTAGCAGACCTATTTTTATATTCCTATGAAGCAGAATTGTGCAAAATCTCATGCGTGAAAAGAAGAAAACACTTGTTGTGGCCTTCAACGCGACATTTAGATATATCGACGAAGTATTGTTAATTAACAATGGTAATTTCCATTCCGACGTCGATACGATATATTCTGGTGAGCTTGAGATAAAAGATACCACTGAGTCTGACACATCTGTTTCATACTTGGATATTTTACTTGAAAAAGACGTTAATGGTAATCTAACTCCTAAGCTATATGAGAAACTTGATGACTTTAACTTTTCTATCGTCAACTTCCCTTACTTATGCAGCAATATACCTTCATCACCTGCATACGGAGTGTATATATCTCGGTTGATTCGATACACAAGAGCATGCTCTGTGTATGAACAATTTCTAAAACGATGTAAATTATTGACAAGCAAGTTAATGAAACAAGAATATCAGCAGTCTCGTTTAAAGTCATCATTTCGTAAGTTCTGTGGTCGATACAATGACCTTGTCAGCAAATACAATTTATCATTAAGTTAAATGCTGACTGACGTTTTTCATACTAATTGTAAGTTCATTATTAAAACACTGAATTGGCGACAGAATTTTCGTTATTTCGCGATCATTACAAGGAGCACACGGCGGGTGTGACCGGTCGGCAGCGGGTGCTCATTCCTCCATGGCACCTGATCCCACCTCTGATGTTTCGGAGGTCCGTGTTTGCTCCGCTCCTATTTGTATTGTTTTATGGACTTTGATATTGAATATTGTTTGTTACCTCCATATCCTTCCATCCATTTTTTCTAAAGAAACATAGGGCAGATTGTGTTCCCTGTCTGTCTGTCAGTCTGTTATACTTTCTTTTTCCTGTTTTTTTTTTCTCTTCTAATTTATGCAGTAACCAAATTTTTTTTAAGTCATTCTACTTTTGAAATTCCTTTTACATTTTACACTGTTATCATATTTTTTTCCCCAAAAGATTTGTAAATGGATTTTTTTTTAATATTCAACCTCGGAGTAAATGTGGGTCTTACGTTGCGGATTTGAATCCCAATGTGGGACGTAGAGACCTGTCTTTCCGTTCTTTATTTGGATAAAAATATTGGAGAGAAAACATCAAAGATGTTATTTTTGATAAAGACACAAATTTTTGTGCAAAAAGGGTCATATTAAATGTTCGTGGCGCCAAAAAGAAGCATATTTACCCCTTTTTTTCAATATGATTTTTAATTGAGATATTTATGTAGAAACTGAAAATATACGTGAACAAAAAAGTTTAAGACTTTAAATATCAGGAACCAACCTCGTTCAGTCAGAATAAATAAAGCTAGGAAGACATTTCACAACTTCAAATAACAGTGCTGCAGTGTATAGAAAATAACGTTTTCACCTTAACGAGGCAGATCCTAATTGCCGATCAAAGGTCAAAATTTGAATTCCTTTCCCGGAATTTGGCAACATCTCTATATAGATGAAAAATTCTCAAAAGTGGTAAAACAGCATTCACTGTACATTGTAAAAATAGATCAAAAAATTATATATAAATGTTTTCATTTTTTTCAGATTAAGAAGTGATCTGAAAAATATCAGTTCAAAGATTCATGAAAGAAACGGAAAGTTGGAGAGAGGGTATGAATATCTTCTGCCGGAGGAAATCCCGAATTCCATCAGCATTTGATTCTGCAAGAAGTATTTCAAGTGTTATTTGTGAACGCATCTTTTTTTTTAACAAACTATCCTTGTATTCATATTTCAGAAATTATTTTGTGATCTCTTTTCTGTTTTGATATAGACAAATGTAATAGTAAAATGAATTATAATTAATAAATAATGTTTGATAAATGTAAATACATGTAGAAATTGTTTATGAAACAACATATTTTCAGAAATGAGATGTTTTAACATGGCTTTCAGAATGTTCATAGCTTCAGATGTCATAGAAATATTAGATTCTTTGTGTGAATTAAGATGTTAACAATTTTAATATTGAAAATTATTTTTTTTTTCTCTCGGTTGTCTACGTATTTAATGTTGTAGACAAATAAAGATTTTTGTAAATTGAGATATGTTATATTACATATATATGTATGTTTATGTTAGATGAAACATCAAAGACGGATTTTATAATTAAATTCAATTTTCACTTTCTAATTTGTCGCTCTAGAGGCATTTTCTTCGCTTTATTCATTCATATGATTAAACAAAAAAAGTAAGTAAAAGCCTTTTATAATTTTAATGATTGTTTGATTCTTTATTTTGAATAGTTTTCGTTCATCTTTGTATACATCTTTATATAACAGAGGTACTACGATGCACAAACTGGCCGTGAGAAGTACACCTTGCTAATTTTTGGAATACCGGTATCTTTCTCCTTTTATATAGAGAACAATACATACCCTTTTCCATATCACATCCTGTATCAGCCCGAGACACCAATATCGGCATGGAAAAGGGTATGTTTTATTATATTTATTACATACTTAGTAATACAGAACCCATAAAGTGAGAAGAAAATAATTAAACAATCATACACGGACTTCTTAAAATGTACACATGCAGTCTATTGTCTCATACAGTTTCGGTTTGTTTCTGTATGTACTTCTATTTCAAATGTCCTCAATCCGTAATTTTAAAATAATCTATTATTAATCAGTTAGATTATCATTACATTCAAAAAGTTAAAATTAAGAATAGTATGTAACCCCCAAAATATGTGTATGATCACAAGTACTGTTTTTTGAGGTTTAATTTACTAGGGGTGTGATATTGATCCTGCAGGGCTGATAACCTATATCAGCCCCGCAAATCCATATCAGCCCTGCAGGGCTGATACGGTTATTGTGACGTCAGCCATATCGCATATGCAAAAATCCTGTATTTATTATTAAGTATGTAATAAAACACTATACCAAATAACCAAACATGTGTATTGTGAATAGATCAAGTTTTTTTCTCGAAAGCACCCACTTTCCTCAGAAAAAAATTATTTGAAAACAAGTAAAATCTTGCTTTGTTAAAACTAATACAGTTTGTGCAGTTTGTATTTAAATTTTCTTGTTTGTCATTCTGATATATTACAAGTGCTGTACAACTAAATATAGCGGATCAAGTAAACAGCATCATTTACAGAATCAAACTTCTTGCGTAAATTAAAGTTGTAATGTACCATTTTCAAATAATTCTCATCAGTGTCGCCAGACTAGGGGTGGGCCGAAATAGAAGACCAGCATTTTTTTTCATTGAAATGTAAATACAATCTTTAAAATTTTTACTATTCAAAAAAAGGATTCATTTATTTTTTAAAATACCTTTTCTGTATCGATAATGGAATTATTGAAATAAGACAGGACGCGCTTATCGGTATTAAGCTGATTACAAACAAGAGACCCATGGGCCACAACGCTCACCTGAGCACTGTGGCTAGGAAAAAAGCAGAAATCAGTTTATTAGTGAAAAGTTTAAACCCAAAAGAGGTTTTAACCAATACATAAAGGGATGGGTTTGATTTTAACAAACTTGAATCTATACTAACTAAGGATGCATGCATATTTTTTAACCTACCTGTGGCTGAAATTTATTGCCTTTTACATTTGAACTTACATTGTGGCCCCGCCCTACCCCAAGGGGTCATAACTTGAACAAACTTGAATCTACACTACCTGAAAATGCTTCCATACAAAAATGACTAATCATCACTTTGTTATTCTAGATAAGAAGATTTTTTTCTATATATTTCTACGTAAAACTGATCGGTCATTGTGGCCACGCCCTACCCCCATGGGTCATGATTCGAACAAACTTGAATCTACACTACATTTACCTGATGATGCTTCCATATAAATATGATCATTCATGCCTTTGGAATTCTTGAGAAGATTTTTAAAGAATTTTCCTATATATTTGTATGTAAAACTTTGATCGGCCATTGTGGCCCGCCCTATCCCTGGTGGTCATGTTTTGAACCAACTAGAATATACACTCCCTGATGATGCTTCCATATAAATATGACTAATCATGGCTTTGCTATTCTTGAGACGAGAATTATAAAGAATTTTTCTATATATTTCTATGTAACAATTTGATCGGCCATTGTGGCCCTACCCTACCCCCAGGGGTCATGATTTGAATAAACTTGAATTTTCATAGCCTGAGAATGTATCCCTATAAGTTTCATCTTTCCTGGCATAGTGGTTCTTGAGAAGTATGTATTTTAAAAATGCCACCCAATTTTCACTATTTCTGAATTACCTCCACTTGAATGAGGGCTTGGCCTTTCATTTGAACAAAATTGAATTCATTTTACCCAAGGATGCTTTGTGGCAAGTTTGGTTTAAAATGGCCCAGCGGTTCTGTGAAAAGTTTACAGACAGACAGACACTGGACAAAATGTGATTAGAAAAGTTTACTTGAGCTTTCAGCTCAGGTGAGCTAAAAATGATTAAGAAATCATGTATCTGAGTGTAAGTTCTGGTCTTTTAAAATCATTGTTTAACTCATTAAGTGGATTATCACAACTATTTAATGGAAAAGATAATGAACTGCACTTTACCCCTTCAGTGAGTATACCAGGCTTTCTTCAGTTTAAGCTCAACACAAATAGTGTAGCCATAAACTATGATAAACAGAAGCATGAATTTGTTTTAACTGTACTCAGAAATTGCTTTTCATTTCATAAATGAGCATAACATATTTTCTTTGTTAAAGTCATTTTGATTTGCACACGGGTACTCTAAGGTTGACATTAAAAAGATGCTGAAGGGTTCCTTTTGACAATGTCCTTATTCGTGTAGCATTTTAATAAAGACCTTGCCTTCAAATATTATATTCGAATTTTTGAGGCATTATTTGTGTTCCTTCATTAGCGGACTTGTTTTATTCTTATGGAGCAGAATGTATTTTAAAACTTGCACAAATTGAGTAGTATATAGTAACTACATTTACTACATTTTATCAGAAAAAATACAAAATAAAATATAAAAAATGGGAGCATAACTGAAATTATATCAAAGGGGCAGTCATTTGCTTCGTATTTTGATATTTTACTACAAAAGACATTGATAGAAACATATTTACATTTTTCAAGTCTTTGTTCTATATCTTTTAAAATTGTCGTTGTCGCTTTATATATTAATATAATTTTGGTTGAAAATTACTCATACCGTTATTATAATATTGTTGTTATAAAAATTGTGACGACAACTTCTCTGTAATATAACTTACATGTATATTTCTTATCAGTTGTTTCACGTCTTAAAAAGAATATCAAACCTGTAAATACAGTTTATTTAAGGAATGAATTGAGCCTTAGTCATACTGGTATTACCTGGGTTGGGACAGTTAACGATTTATAAACCGTGAAACCACACTGTTCTAATCCAGTTTTACCAGTATAAGTTGAGTAGCTCATTCATTCATTCGTCTTAATTTAATTTTCCATCATTAACAAAGCCAACTGGGACTGAGTTAAAACTACTGTAGAGAAACTCTTTAATTTCATACAGTATGTAACTTTCATTAACTTAGCGTACAGCCGTCTCAAAAATGGAAATATATGTACACGTATTTAATTTATGAATATCAAATAGAAAAATGTAATGAGTAATAATAAATTGTACATTATATTACGAAACGCAAATTTTTATCCTCTTGTTTCTAGAGGGGGCTATCAAAATGTCTAATTTAACGAAATTTTACTGATTTAAGGAATACTGCAAAATATGAGAGATACAAAGGATTTATACTAATAATTACAAGATAAATTATAGTAAGCTTTTCAAATTTCTATGTATAAAATTTCAAGAACTTATACTGTACAATTCTGCTTTTATAACATTTTATGACTCTCTCTTGGAGAACATTAGTTTATCCTAACGTCACAAACACACTTTTTCGGCGTCAATCTAGCTATAGGTTAAAAAATCGTTTTAATTATTAGTAATATGAAATTGTAATTAAGCTTTTTTACACGTGGTGTCTTAATTTTGTATAATTTTATTAATTTTCTTTTAAAAAATGCTTTAAAGATTAATACGCTTTATCCCCTTGGGATCCGGGTTAATTAGAATAGGTCCTCAGTACCCCCTTGCTTGTCGTAAAAGGCGACTAAATGGGGCGGTCCTTCGGATGAGACAGTATAAACCGCGGCCCCGTGTCACAGCAGGTGTGGCACGTTAAAGATCCCTCCCTGCTCAAAGGCCGGAAGTGCCGAGCATAGGCCTAAATTTGCAGCCCTTCACCGGCAATGGTGACGTCTCCATATCAGTGAAATATTCTGGAGAGGGACGTTAAACAGTATACAATCAATCAATCATAAGTTGATGCGCGAAGTTTAGCTCGATGGAATCCCTGGTCGGTCCCCTTAAGTGTAGAAAATAAGATAATTTATCCTTTAGAATGTAGGGTGATGCGGATTGAAACGAAAATTCATTGTGTTCTAGGCAACATAAGTTATACATGTACGATATATAGTCTGAATGTGTTATCCAATCAAATGATGCGTTCCAACCATAATTAAATTACACTATTTGAATAGTCTGTATGCATTTTTTTGCCAATTTTATTTAATATGTTAAAGGTGCATAGACACCAATTTGAAGTTAAATCTTATTTCATCTAAAAGTTATTGAAACAGGTCTGATTGACACGTCCTTGCACTTTCGAAAATTTTTATTTTTTTATTTTATTCTTGAAATGAACTAAGATTTTTAATATATTTTTGTGTGAAAAGCTATTACAATATATAAGTGATGATATTAAACAGAAAAATTTAGAAAATATTAACTTCAAATCTGTGTCTATGCACCTTTAAGACAGTGTAGGGTGCTATCAAAGTTTGTCAATAAATGAATTATAAACTTTGGGAAATGCCAAAGAAAATTGCATGAGCAATGAAAACCTGTAAAAAGACAATACAACCCTCTCTGGCTGGATTCGGATTTGCAATATACAAGGATATAATAAAATATAATTTAATATATATCCTGGTCAGTGGTGCATACAGGGTCAGAAGGTGATAGTGTACAAAGCTCAATTTCGAAATACAATACAAAGTCCTTTTACATCCTATATCCTATAACTACTGTATTTTATTACTTCTCCAGTAATCAACTAAAGTAATATCTGCAATGACCAGCTACGAAATTCAAGTGAAGACAGGGGATAGACTGGGAGCGGGTACAGATGCCAACATAGAGATAGTTCTACTGGGAAGCTGTGGGGAGCAAACAGAGTCGGCCAATATCGACTGTTTGTTTAAAGATGACTTTGAACGATGCAAGACCGATGTCTTTACTATACAAGATGAGACAGATATTCCTGAAGTAAATGAGATCAAGTTACGAAGAAACAAAGCGGGTTTATTCAGCGATTGGTTCGTTGAAAAAGTAGAAGTAACCAATCAGAAAAGCGGAAAGACTAGTGTTTTCCCAATACTTCGGTGGATTCGCCCTGACGTTGACCTCTATGTTGGACGATATGATGTCTCTCTGCCACAGTTTGATCCTCGGCCGCAACAGCGCAGTGCTGAGTTGGATGAGAAAAGAAGCTTCTACGAGTATGAGGAGAAAAAGCCAGGATTACCCGTACAGGTACAGATGGAAATCTGTCATCGTATAAGAATAAGTTTATGTATTTATTCTGGTGTAAAATATTTTTATTGTAAATGTTGAATCATTTCATCGTAGGTTAAAAATGTTCCTGAGGATGAAGTGTTCTCTTTTTCTTATAAGGTAGGTGCCCAATTTCTAACTTTGCAATCTCTGTAGATGTCCAAACATTTATACTTTCACCTTTTTTTTTACAATTGTACATGCATATCGTTTTAATTTTTAAAAAGATATATATTTATGAAATGGGCTAAGGTAACTAAATAGTTATTGATCTTAAAAAATCTATAAGCAATATGAATATTTGAGGAAGGCATAAAACACTGAACCGCGGAAGTTCCAGAGATAGAATATTAAGTGTCTAGGAGGAATGAACATCCCTTGTCGACTGGTAACACACAGTACTGTAGCCCTTTGTATTGACCAGGTAGATGGAACATTTCGTAGCTCAACTATGACCTAATGATCAGTCATATCTGCTTACAAAGTCATGATAAAGGCCAAAGAATTCACGAAATACCGACTTAAAACAAGGTTGTTGAAATCACTAAAGCATCAACATATCAGTAAGTAGCACACCTTCCTTTTAAAATAAATCGTACTCATAGCAAGCTCTTGAGTAGTGAATGATTTTGCAAGGCATAAAAACCATAATCAAATTATAGCGTGAGTAATTCTCTAAAAATTATGAAATTAGGAAAATTTACAGTTGAAAACCTGAAATTATCTCGTTTTTCATGCAGTTATCATCTATATCAGTAAAACATCCAGAAATCAGATATTTATTTTTTAATTTAAAAAGATTTTTTTTTTAATTTTGTTATGTTCCTATAACGATTCATCTCTGGTTCTTTGAACTTGTGCTATATAATAAAATACAATTATGAAGAATAATTTACAGTCGTATAAACTTCATCATAAAAAAATATTACAATACCAAAGAGATACTCCAACTTCAAACCTTGAAACATAATCTTTTTTCAAATAGTATTCTCAACAACCAAAATGAATTTGCCATATCTATATTGGTTTTCGAAACTTCATACAAAATCATTACAAAGAAGATTTATAGTGGGTTCCAATAAATTTTTACCATGCATCTTTCCGTTAGTCCTCACTAAAATATCAACAGCAGTAAAGGAGAATCTTCAGAAGTACTGAAATAATATAAAGTCCTAGAACCAACCGTTCAAATGTCATTGACAAGATTAAAGTGAATAAGTAGGTCAAACTCCAAGTTCATGGTCAAAGTTGTTAATATCAAATAAAAGGTTATGACCAAGGTAAATTTTTTTTTTTGAATAGATCATACTCAAAGGTCAAGGTCAAAAAGTAAAAGTTGTTGGTAAGCAATGGAAGGTGTTTTCACAAAGAAATATGAAAGTTTTATCACAAACTGTTCTTAAGTTATGGCCAAGGTTAAAGTTTTTAAAAAGTTGATCAAACTCCAAGCACAAGGTCAAGGGTCCAAATGTTGTTGGTATCCAGTGAAAAATCTTGTCATCGCAGCTGTAACAATCGATTTGTAAACGAATGGATTTATCTCTATCTCGTTTTTCAACTGATAATCAGAAAAATTTTATTACGGAATAAATTTGTTTTTAAATACACTGATTACTTAGAATTTATTTATGGCTACGTAGTTCACCAGGAAATTTTCCACAGTTTGCGCATCTTCGCTTTCCAAACGCATTTAAAATTAATTTAAACGATTATGCAGATATACTAGTAATGTACAGATCTACTTGTAATTAATGTAAATAATTAAGAAAGGGAGTTCGAATAGCAGAACCAAACAAACAGAAACTAAAAATGTTTTATACATATAATCATGGTTACATTATCACAGTTTGATCTGCTACAAAGAAAATACAGTTTGAAGGCGGGAAAAGCCTTGGAGATGATTTTTGGTGATGGATCATGGAAAACTTTAGACGACTTGACAGGTGTCTATTCAGAAACATTTGGAGAACCGAAGGTAACATATCTGTCAAGTTATTTTATCTAAAGCATTGCTATGAATGAATATTAGTTCTTATTGCCTCTTAAAATTGAAAAATTTGAAGAAAACTCATCAAAGCATTTCCATAATTTATAAAATGGATTGTCATTGTTCTGCTCATCAAGACGTCAAGATTTTTCTTTAGCATTTTGGTAAAAATTCCATTTAAAGCGCCGCCAATTTGTATAGTACATATAAGAATAAAAAGCATGATTTATTCTTTTTTTATGGTCAAAGCAATGATAACTCTTTTCTAAAGAAGAAAGTGTACATGTCTTTAATCGAACAGGGGATGCAGGATTGGGAGAGTGATATAAGTTTTGGATGGCAGCGATTAAACAGTGTCAACCCCAATCTGATTCGGCTCTGTACACATATACCAGACAAGTAAGGGATCGTAATTGATGTTTTTCGGCAGACTTAATTAATACATCGATTATTATGTTTAGGAAATAATATGCGTGACACTCACTATTACACATGTCAACAAAAGCAACAAGCATGTTTCCAATATTACTGATAAAAAAATCCATGGAATTCTTACTATTTGAATCTCATTTCTTTCAGGTTCGGGGTGACCGAAGAAATGATCAAACCTTTTCTAGATGGATTGACTTTATCCCAAGCTATCACTGACAAACGTCTGTTTATCATTGATCTTGAAATATTGGATGGAATTTCTCTAGTCGATGGTTATATTGTAAGTCAAATTATCCCATACGAAATATATATATATATATATATATATATATATATATATATATATATATATATATATATATTAAGTGTCTTTATTTTCAATCCATCCTTTATACATCCATTCAATAAGATTTAAGAACGGCTTAATTAGACAATGATTATTTATTTATTAAAACGTTATTTATGTGTTTTTTTAATTACATGCAGTGTCCGATTCCCATCGCCCTCTTCTTCGTTAACAGTAAAAATCAACTATTGCCAGTTGCGATACAACTTTTTCAACAGAAGGGATCTGACAATCCAGTAAGAACGACGATAAAACTTCAAAAAGAAATCGTATTGAAAGTAAAGGTTATTAATTCTTTAATGTAAGATCGTCCTCTGAATGATACAGGCATGATTTGCTATATTTCAGGTGTTTCTGCCCAGTGATCCACCTTATACATGGTTAATGGCCAAAATGTGGTACAACGTAGGGGACTCAAATTATCACCAAGCGATAACTCATCTAGGTAGAATTGTGTTTTTAAGTAAAGTATATATATCTACTTATATAGATTTTGTATTAAAATTGCAATCATCATTTTAGCAATGCTGCATGTGCATGCTCATAATGTAAAATGAGCACCAGTAAAGATGCATCTATCATTTTTGTCATTTATCATCATTACATCAACCATCTCCGACCAACTGATACTGCTTCACTCCAAACAAACCCCGGATGTTATTGGTGGAGGACTATGCATCAGATTCGTGTATTCCTCAGTCGGAAATGCCTTTCAACTCATTTCATACTTCGTTACACGTAAAGTTCAACAAAACCACTTTTTATAACTTGTCTAATTCTTTCTTGTATATATTGGTTTTTGATTGAAACCTTATGTTAGTAACCTTTAAAAGTAGAAAATTAACATAGCGTGGACATCCCATAAAGAAACTCTTATTTCAAAGGAATAACCTTGTGAGGAATTATGAATTGGACCACATGATTGCACGTTAGCAAAGAGATAGTAACCGTTTATGTCCAATGTTAGTGAAGCCTCTGGAGGAGCACCGAGTGATCTTCAAATCCAAACCTCCAAATGCTAAAATACTAAAAATACTATTAAAACGCTAAATAAATGCGACTTTAAAAAAAAAAAGACGACTACATGTAGACAGCCATGAAATTTTGAGATTCATTTAAAATATCTTGGATTTTACAATCAAGTAATTCATGGACTTAGTATATAAACATATTTTTGTGAAATTAGTAAAGAACAACATATACTGTAAATTACGTTTTATTCGCGAGAACTTAATTTTCGCTTAATTACCCGAGACAATGAGCTCGCGAAAATTTCATTCTCGCGTTTAAAATTATTCCTTACGATTATATAGAGGAAAAACAACAATTCGTGAAAATTATGTTTCGCATATAAAGAGTCAATGACTATCTCCCGAAAATAAGGTGTCGCGAAAATTTAGTGATCTACAGTACTTT
Organism: Saccostrea cuccullata; assembly: GCF_032062105.1. Classification (NCBI taxonomy): domain Eukaryota; kingdom Metazoa; phylum Mollusca; class Bivalvia; order Ostreida; family Ostreidae; genus Saccostrea; species Saccostrea cuccullata. The sequence continues at coordinate 53,032 of NW_026932861.1, forward strand.
GTAAAATAGGTAAGTCTTAAGTAAAGTTTCCGTTAATTATCAATAAAAATAAATTTAGGTTACACCCATCTAGCAACGGAAGGCGTGTGTATAGCGGCAAATAGATGTCTGTCTCCTTCCCATCCCATGTTTAAACTGTTGGCTCCACATCTTCTCTACATTATTGCTATCAATGAGTATGTATTATGATTTTTTTCATATAAAGATTATTATGATTATACAATAATTCAAAGATCTCCATAAAAAATGAGTTAAATCAATAGGTACTTTAAAGTCTACAAACAAGCTGATTTTCCTTTTTGATGCGTAAAATCTTAACACCGATATTTATTAACTTTTACATCGTTCCCTTTTACATTTCAATTCAATCAATACTATTCTTCCCAAGTTAAACAAAAATATGATATTCATGAAACATTCTCTTATTATTTTAACTTTGAATATTATTAGCCGTGCTATCGACGTCCTTGTGTCTCCTGAAGGATTTATTGATGAAGCAATGGTGATGGGAAGCAAGGGTGTTGTTGAACTAACAGCAAAAGGGTGAGTGATAATGGATACTTGTTTGGATAGTTTATTTTCAATACTATTATAACCTTCCAAAAAAGTAGGCAACATATTAGTGTTCATATTTACGGTAAATTCCATGTCACCTGATACATGCAGATACGTTAAAGCCGCTTAATCGGAAACAGGCACATATTATCTTACACAATAAAAGTACGTCATTACATAGATAATATATAAAAATATATTATAAGATTGATTTAATAGTTTATTACAACAATCCTGAAGTCACCTTTGAAAAAAAAAATATCGGTTTTATCTAATTATGAAGATAATTCAAACCCGAGTATGTTTTTTCCTTAGTAGAAAGCCTAAGTCATTATATATCTTTTAAAAATTAAGAAATTAATAGAATATAATCCATGGTAATTTTTATATTAATATGCATATTTAAAGAATAAAAGAAAATCATATATTTTTAAAGATTTTTATTAAAAGGAAGTTTAGTAACGAAGGCTAAAATATTGTCCATGTACAGGTATAAGTCTACTAACTTCTTCATGAGATATAAGCGATAAATTTAATTTTTCGAAGGCGATTTCACGCGATATCAGGATAGGATATTTTTTGTGTGACCTAATAAAAATTATTTTTTTAACTTTTGAATTTTGATATATTTTAAAGAAAAAGACATTGGTGATATAAAAAAAGAAAAAAGTTGAAACAATTTATGGACAATTATTTTTCAAGAAGAAAAACGAATATATTTTTTCGCGATTAGAATCGGACTAAGCAGCTTTAAGGAAAGCAAAAATGTAAGTTATATACAACTCGTACCGTGTATTGGTGGACGATATTGAAAAAAACAGCGATCGATCTTTAAAAATGAATATATAATGAAAATCTGTAAACGGGACATCAAATACGAAAACTAGTGAAATTCAGATTTGCATCCAGGTGCCTCAAAGGGGTATGCATAATGTCAAAAC
>NW_026932862.1:0-5455 GCF_032062105.1 Saccostrea cuccullata
TATACTATTTCAGGGATGTAATGGTTTGTATGAGGATAAAGAACATGTTACCTGTCACCTCTGTCAACTTAAGACTGAAGTTTGGGGTCCCTCAGTCTGTGTCTAAGTGAGTGTTACAACTGAATACAAGTCTTTATAGTGATAAAATGTGAAATTAGAGGTAAGATTTATATGTTTAAATGCATGTATGACTGAATACTTTGCAACAAAAATTGGATGTATGTAGAAACCTATTAATTTTTAATTGATTTATTTGTATAATCATTATATACTTTTGAAAAATGCTTCAAGTATATTATACCCTCTATTTTTAATTGATGACTTTAGCATTTCTCAGCATCTAGACAGCAGTGAGCAAACAGCCACACTGGAAAAGACAGACAGTACCATTCTGTGGAAATTAAAATCACTGGCTCCACATGCTGAATCTGTCGCTCAGTTTAGGGTAGGTCAAATCTACATGATCCGTATATAATCTTGGTTTGAAGTACAATGTACATATGCATCAATGATTTTTTTGCATCTAAACAGTTTATTGATGTGCGAATCAAAATTTTGCAAAGCAGTTTAACAAATCACAACAGACCATTCTACGGTGGCTGGTATAGGACATGGTATAAGATTTTTTTTTTATTAATTCGTGGCCACGAAATAAAAATTCGTGGGAAAGAAATAAAAAAAATTCGTGGACACGAAATAAAAATTCGGGGCCACGAAAGAAAGATTTGTGGCCACGAAATAAAATTCGTGGGAACGAAATAAAAATTCGTGGCCACCAAATAAAAATGTGTGGAAACGAAATAAAAATTCGTGGGAACGAAAAAAAATTCGTGGGAACGAAATAAATTCGTGTCCACGAAATAAAAGATAAAGAATCTAGTGTATTGACAGATCGGGTTCGTAATTTAGACGCCAGTGTGTGCATTGACGCTTGCGCTGATCTGCAGACAAAAAGCTGAGAAGATATGATATTTACATGTAGTTAAGCCTTTGTCCAGTGCATTTTTCAATGTATTTCACACATTTATTGCTATATGTTTCAAATAAATAGCTTTTTTAAGTCAATCACTCAATGTTTATTCAACAATCAGAGTTGGCCCCTATTATCAGGAACGTGACATCTTAAAAATGAAAGCAATATCCAGATATTGTCATGATTGTTTTCACATAAAACTCAACTGTGTAATACACATGAAAGTGTGTGCTCTTGAATAAAGGTACATGTAATTGTTTAGGAAAAAATGCGATGAACTAGTGAGATCAGTATTGATACTATTCATTCGTTCATCAGCTCTTCATGCAGTTAATTGGCAAAAACCAAATTTTAAATAATTAATGATGATTCAGGCATATTATTCAATACCCATAATGATTTTAAACAAAAATCCATTTGGCTCAGTCCAACTGAATGATAATAATACATAAGTCCGTTCATTTTGAATGACATACAAGAGAAGAACCTAAAAATGACATTATATACTAGTAGCACAACTTTATTTCGTGGCCACGAATTTTTATTTCGTGACCATGAATTAATTGAAAAAAAAATCATACCATGTCCTATCCCAGCCACCGTATCATTCTGTTAAAACAGTAATTTGTATTCTGATTGGGTATAAAGAAGTGTAATTTTTTTTATAATCTAGAGTTTTTTTATATAAAGATTTTACTGCTTTGGATTATTAATGCGTTATCAATGTATAAAGATACACTTCTTTTTCTACTCCATTCTTGTTTTTTAGTTGATTAGTCAAAGCGATGCTCTAAATAGGGAGGATGTTGGACCTCTAAGAATGGAGTTTGAAATTTCTGGTCATCTGCTATCAGGGATGAAGATAAAAACTGTGAAAATTGTGAATCAAGAGCAGACAACTCCACAGAAGTGGCTGAGATACATAACTGTCATGATTCATTTCTTGTCAAACTTGTGTAGTCAAGAAAATGAAGAGAAGATAAAGGTTTATAAGAAAAAGTGTGCAATTTATTTTTATTATAGCCTATTAAAGTTACCTTTATTACTGCAATGTGTACAATTTGTTTTTGTGATAGATACATGTGATTTAAATCTCTTGATTATTCCCAATGTGTAGAAAACATCAATGATATATTATCCTCAGTCAGATGATTATATGAAGTTATGCACACTGTATGATGCTGATGACAACAACTACATGTATATTCTTTCAAAAAACACTGTTTTTTAAACTTTATACTTTCTGATATTATAATCTACAGAATTTCACAATGCAATGCATTGTAATTTTGTCTTGTTGATAAAAGATCATCAATATTATTAGTCCAGTGTTTGATCTAGAACATCTAATTTATAAGAAACGGAATATTTACACGTACATTTAATGAATATATATTTAAATCTAAGATTTTGATAGACAGTGAAGGGCATTGAAGTTTCGGGGAAAACATTTTCCAATTTGCTTCTCTTTGTTTGCTTACAATGTTACTGTTACAGTAATAAATACTGTTTATCAGCTGCAAAAAAGGAATTAAATTCAATGTAAATAAAGTATATTACATTTTCAAAATTACATTTACATTAAACACTTTGCTGCATACAATATCTAAGATTATTTTATTTTGTTCAACAATGACACCCAAATTAAAATACACATTTTTAAAAAAAATGTAAGTAGTGACCGTGTGGTAAAAAGAGAAAATATGCCATACATGTATGTATAATAATTATGCATTTTTCTTTTAAAACATATCATAAGACCTTAACAGAAGGAATGTTTTGTTACACTTACCGGGTAGATATAGACACGTAATTGTTAAATTATCTTTGGAATTAATTATTTGTACTAAGAGACTACAATTTTGTCAAATGTTAAATTCAATCATTTTATGCTGATGTATTATCAATTATAATTCTAATAAAATATTACAATATACACATTCTGTTCATGTGTAGGCTCTTCGGAGATTCACCTGAAAAAGAAGCGCCGAACGGGGGTAGGTACGGGAGGGGGTCGCCCCCTCCAGTGTTTGATCTAGAAAATTCTGAAAATTTATACAAAATCATGCGATTTTACAATAAAAAGATTTTTAATGAATATAAAACTTTAAAGGAATATAAATTTTGTATACCACAGAAAAAAGCAAAATATTTTGTAGGAAAATTTTATTTTTATTTTTATTTGTCTTTACGAAACACATTATATTATCGCGTGATATATACTTTGCTTTCATTCTGTTTTTTGTTGTTGTTCTGTTCAAAAAAGGAATGCCAAATTCAACTTTTTATTTTATAATCTTTATAATCCTTTTTAAAAATGGTTTACATTGAAAGGCGGATATTGCTCTTAATTATTTTTTATTTTTTGTTTAATATATATAAGTAAAGTCCAGTTTGCTAAGAAAAATCCACCTTTTTTTTAAAATATGTGGATATCGGCCTGGATAGCTCAGTTGGTAAGCAGAGAGAAAATATGCCATGCATTTTCTCCTTTCCTATTACAGATTTTGCCTTGACCACCCCTGGAATTGCAGGTGAAAGTCCTCATAAGACTTGGGTTGTGCTTAACAGGAGGGAGGAATGTTTTGCTGTGGATATCGGCCTGGATACCAGTTGGTAGAGCATGATAGATACACGGGTTATTGTTAATGCATAAACTTTCCTGTTACAGCTATTTGACTTAAAATGAAATAAAATTTAAAAGGCAAGACCTATAATTTTAAAGCAACTTTATTAATAATTCAATATATATATTATGCTATATATTTTTGTATTAAGAAAATGAATTAGGCTAATTCTATATAAAACACTGAATATTGAATGAGGACATGCAATTGGCAAAGATAAAATTTTAATCAGACTGGAAAAAATAAAGAGGTTTCAAGTATCGAGCAGTAGTAATTGGAAATATATACTCAGTACTCCATTCTTTTTTACACCAACTATCTATTGATAGTACAGTAGAAATTTAGCTTTCAGCAAAAAGCAAATCAGAAATGTCAAATGTGTCACTGTACAAAACAAACTAGCATTTGCAAAGCATCAATGCAATTAATTGTAGCTTAATTGATTTAGATATTTTGGTTCATTCTGACGAAGTCAACTGCTTAACAATAAGATATTGGCAGGTGAAAGATTTTATGAAATTGATAAGAATTTGACCCTCAATCATGACATTTATATCGTAGTGTTTTTAAATTAATCAAGGATTAATTCCTAAAGAACATATTTTTCTTGTTTATAGTAATATTTAGGCTATATCTATTTAATCCATGTTTATTATCTTAACAACAATTTAACATTCAATTGGGACACTATTTCTTTATATTAACACTTCCTATGTCTTTGTCCGCTATAAGAATTACAAATAGTTAATGTACTTTATTTCAACATAAATGTATGTTGTTCTTCGATAGGTGCGATTAAAAAATCACGTGCGAAGCGGGACAAATAGAGACAGAGACAGACACCCCCCCCCCTCCGAAAAAAAAAATCCATTTTATCTTATTCAGTTTTGAGAGTAAAGAATCAAGGAAAGAAAATTTAGTGCATGATGTTATTATTATGATATAGAGAAGATTTTTGGTTGATTGATCTTAACTCGCTCTTAGATACATTGGCCAGTAATACTTCTTCTGAAGATGTTTTTCTTTAGAAACTGAGGGTAGGGGAACATTTAACACTGCCATATTTTGTAAGTACAAAAAATTTAGATAGCACTTATATCAATTAAAATTGTTTAATTTAAGCAGTTAAATTAGTACAGTTTAACCTTGTTATCTCAAACTCAATAGGACCAAGAAAAAACTTGAGATATCTGAGGTGTTGTCAGATATCAAGGGTTAAAAATATGTAAAAAAAAAATCACATCTATGGTATTTGAGACACTGTATACAACTATTATTTGTGTCATCTTTTAATCATTAGTTTGAAATCAATCGGCGACAATTAATTTTCGCGACCGAGGAAACATAATTCTCTACAAATACTTACATCAAATTTCTTGGTTTGCAGCGATTAATATTCGCAAATAAAAGTTTGTCGTGAAACTTGCGAATATTTCTTGCACGTGAATAAAAGTTGGTTTACAGTATCAGTGTTCAAGATGTTGAAATTAAACTGTTTATTTTTTTTTGCTCTCACATCATGGGTACATTTATATTTCAAATAATTGACAGACTGAAGGAAACATACGTTTTCATTTCATCGGACGTGACAAACTGTTTTTTGTTGCCACAGCAAGCAAGGAAACGTCACCAATTCTTGTTGTAGAGGTTCTAACTAGGAAAGGTTTTTAAAGGGGTTTGATGGAGGATTATGGTATAGATGCAAAGATGTGTACTTTGAACGTGGTGAAATCACTAATTTCCGTGGGGGTTAATTTTCATTGTTTTCAAGGTATGAAGTGACAAACAAATTTTATGACCACCATGAAATGCGATTTTTCACATATATTACTACAAAACAATTCTTCAACCACGT